>NC_045558.1:15386562-15586562 GCF_009769535.1 Thamnophis elegans | reverse complement strand
GACACTAGATTCATTTAACAACTGGGTTACTAATCTATTAATTGCAGGGGTTCATTTAACAACTGTGGCAAGTAAGTATAAAGAGTTGCACAATGGGGGAGGGGAAACATAACAAATATCTCACTTAAACAGAGAAAGTTTGGGCTCAATTGTGATCATTAGGCGAGGATGATCTGTAGTTACAACTGAACAATCAAAGCTCTCCCTACTCAAAAAGGAATGATGTTACTTGGTCTGGGTAATAAAATGTCTGCAAGAATACAACCAAGCTCAGAGACCACCAAGGACTCCTCAGGGTATATACCAGGGGTCAGCAACCCGCAGCTCTGGAGCCTCATGCGGCTCTTTCATCTCTCTGCTGTGGCTCCCTGTTGCTGTTTGGCATCACAATTGATAGGGCTTTTGGTTAGGACAGGTAGAGGAAAAAGGATGCCGCACTAGGAGGAGACTCTATGGTAGGGGAACTGGACTTCCAGTCAGCAGAAGAAAAAGGATACTGTGCTAGGAGGAGATTCTACAAAGGGGGAACTTGACTTCCAGTCGGCTCCAGAATTGAACAGAGGGGCTTCCATTTAGGACCTTTGTGGCTCTTTGAGTGTTTAAGGTTGCCAACCCCTGATATATGCTATCAAATACTGCCACCATATTGATTTTTTTAAAATTCCCACCCCCTCCAGAAGGTCCTAGGCCTCCATGTTACAACTTAGGTGGGAACCTTTAATTGATATTTTTAGTTATGTATGATGTTGTTGTAAGAATACATCTACAGCAATTTTAGGTAGTAAGTAAGTAGGTAGCTTTGGGAAGATTCAGTTTCTACTCTTAACTTCAGTCATGGATGACCAATGAGTAAGTAAGGCCTATTGTATCTCTTTGACTGAATTGCCCTTCAGATTTTCTCTGTTGTGTAAGATTAGTTTCTTCCCTTATTAGAAAATTCTATTTTTGTAAGGGTCATTCTGGAGAAATGTCTATTAAAGTCATTACATTTTGCTCCATTGCAGCTATCATAAGAAGATCCCAGATCTGAGATATGAATAGAGAAGATGAGATTTAGATAAAACTTATTGGTTTATGAATTTTGAATGTTATGACTAAATGGATACAATTATTTTTATTTCATTTGTCATTTATTTGACATTTATAGGCCGCCCTTTTCCCTGAGGGGACTCAGGGCGGCTTACAATTAATAGGAAGGGAGTGCAAGACAAAACACAAGAAAAAAAATGTGAATAAAAAAAATAAACCAGTAAAAACACAACATTCATTCAGCATTCGGGTGGGGCGAGGTTAGGGTCTTATCCCCAGGCCTGACGGGAAAGCCAGATCTTGAGGGCTGTGCGGAAGGTCTGGACGGTGGTGAGGGTGCGAATCTCCACGGGGAGATCGTTCCAAAGCGTCGGAGCTGCAACTGAGAAGGCTCTCCTCCGCATAGTCGCCAGTCGGCACTGACTGGCGGATGGAATTCGGAGGAGGCCTACTCTATGTGATCTGATGGGACGGAGGGAGGTAATTGGCAGAAGGCGGTCTCTCAAATAGTCAGATCCACTACCATGGAGGGCTTTATGAATGGTGAGTAGCACCTTGAAGCGCACCCGGAGATCAACAGGTAGCCAGCGCAGCTCACGGAGGATCAGTGTTATGTGGGCGAACCGTGGTGCGCCCACGATCACTCACGCGGCCGCATTCTGGACTAGCTGAAGTCGCCGGATGCTCTTCAAGGGCAGCCCCATGTAGAGCACATTGCAGTATTCCAGCCTGGAGATCACAAGGGCTCGAGTGACTGTTGTGAGGGCCTCCCGATTCAGGTAGGGCCGCAACTGGCGTACCAGGCAAACCTGGGCAAATACCCCCCTGGTCACAGCTGACAAATGGTGGTCAAAAGTCAGTTGTGGGTCCAGGAGGACTCCCAAGTTGCGGACCCTGTCTGAGGGGTATAAATTTTGACCCCCCAGCCTGAGTGATGGAACGTTGGCCAAATTATTGGGAGGGAAACACAACAGCCACTCGGTCTTGTCTGGGTTGAGTACCAGTTTGTTATCTCTCATCCAGTCCTTAACGGCCTCAAGACCCCGGTTCATCACGTCCACCGCTTCATTGAGTTGGCACGGGGCGGACAGATACAACTGTGTATCGTCCGCGTATTGATGGTATTTTATCCCGTGCCTCCGAATGATCTCACCCAGCGGTTTCATGTATATGTTGAATAGTAGGGGGGATGACCGAGCCCTGCGGCACCCCATAAGTTAGGGGCCTTGGGGACGATCTCTGCCCCCCCACCAACACCGACTGCGACCTGTCCGAGAGGTAGGAGGAGAACCACTGCAAAACAGTGCCTCCCACTCCCACCTCCCGCAGTCGTCGCAGAAGGATACCATGGTCGATGGTATCGAAAGCCGCTGAGAGGTCAAGGAGAACCAGGATGGACGCATGGCCTCCATCCCTGGCTCTCCAGAGGTCATCGGTCAATGCGACCAAAGCGGTTTCTGTGCTGTAACCGGGCCTGAAGCCGGACTGGAAGGGGTCAAGATAGCTAGCTTCCTCCAAGGTACGCTGAAGCTGGAAGGCCACCACCTTCTCAACAACCTTCCCAACAAAGGGGAGGTTGGAGACTGGACGGTAGTTATTAAGAACGGCTGGATCCAAGGATGGTTTCTTCAGGAGGGGTCTCACCACCGCCGCTTTAAGTGCGGCGGGGAAGTGCCCCTCCCGAAGGGAGGCGGTAACAACCGCCTGGATCCAGCCTCGTGTCACCTCACTGCTGTTGGCAACCAGCCAGGAGGGACACGGGTCCAGTATACAGGTGGAGGCGCTCACAGCTCGCATAGCCTTGTCCACATCCCCGGAGGCAACATCCTGAAACTCAACCCAGAGATGGTCTGCCAAGTTATCCCCCTGTGTCTCGGCTGGATCTGCGGGAGTGGAGGGCCACTTTTGGTCTAGACCAGTGTTTCTCAACCTTGGCAACTTGAAGATGTCCGGACTTCAACTCCCAGAATTCCCCAGCCAGCGCTGGCTGGGGAATTCTGGGAGTTGAAGTCCGGACATCTTCAAGTTGCCAAGGTTGAGAAACACTGGTCTAGACCATACAGGAAATAAGTAAATAAATGTCTCAGCCTAACCTACAAGGGAAGGAAAGGAAAGGAAAGGAAAGGAGAGGAGAGGAGAGGAGAGGAGAGGAGAGGAGAGGAGAGGAGAGGAGAGGAGAGGAGATGAAATGAGTGGAGGAAGGGGAAATGGGGAAGGGGAAGAGGAACAAAGGTATAAATCTAATATATAACTTAAAATATAAATTATAAACTTGTAAATATTGGTGTTAGTTTCTTATTTATGATTATACATTGTTTCCAAGTATGGGCTGCAAAAAACTGGAGAACTTGAGTTGACACCAAAAAGTAAAAAAAAAATTCAAATTTTTGATATTTAGTGGTGAGTGGGATTTTTGTAGTTCATATTTAGTAGCTTAGCATAGTCCATAATCTCAACAAAGCTGTTGAACATGTTCACAAACTACATTTTATATCTTAATTACAGCAGACTAAGCCTGAAAGCTTATCATTAAAAATTGTATTTTTGTGCCATATTAAATCCAGCAATATTCTATTATTGCCTCTCTACACTAAGGAAACATGACTATTAATTTTGTGATAAGTAATTTCTCTGGGAATATTCTCAAAGATATTTAGATGTATCAATTACATAAAGGCTTTCATACATTTTAGTTGCATCTTAATATTCACAGTAAGTGGTATTTAATGGTCTCCTTCTGTTCTTCTTCATTTGGTGTGCATTTCACTTAAGATGGCATACAATAATACATTTTGTTCACGTTGGTTTTTGGAAATTAAGCAAAATATATCCACATGTCAAGCTCCAGTATAGATTCCAATGATTCTATGATGTTAGGTCTAATTAAAGGCAATTGCCATCAAAGGAGCTACATTCATGAAACAAATGCATCAGACTGTAATCTACAGCCCTTCAGTTTGGTCAACTGTACAAATTAAAAATGCATCTGACTGGATGCAAAAATTCAGGATTAGACCTGAGTTGTACATTCCATCTAAAACATTTGTGTTTGCAAGCTGGCTTCCTTACCAGTTGAGTTTCCACACTGCAGGTGAGGAAGAAGACTAAATGAAGTTCATATGAAGATAAAACTTTGACTTGCAATCTAGAAAAGAGGCCATAAAACAGAACACCGGAATAATCATATTATTCCTAAATGACTTTATCCTACTCCTTTCAGAGGGCTAATATTAAACAACCACATTTTCTTCTTCTTTGAGAAAGAGGTTAAGGAAGACTCAGGCTTTTCCAGATGGGTGGGTCAACCATCAAAATCCTTAGGAAGGAGTATGCATATTGTGGAATTGAATTCTGGAGGACATCAAGATTTACCCAAGCTGCTCTAGAATTAAGCTAAGGAATCTTTGTATGGCTGGAGTCTATTCATAATATTTTGGAGATGGTCCAAACCTCACAACAGGCAGAGGGATGATGCATAGTGAATTTGACCATATAAAATAGAACAGAACAGGGACCTTGGAGATCTTCAGATCCAACCCCCTGCTCAGGCAGAAAGCTCTATACCATTTCAGACAAATGGTTGTCCAATCTCTTCTTTAAAAATTCCATTGTTGGAACATTCACAACTTCTGAAGGCAAGTTGTTCAACTGATTAATTGTTCTGTCAGGAAATTTCTCCTTAGTTCTAAGTTGGTTCTCTCCTTGATTACTTTCCATCCACTGATTCTTATCCTGCCTTCAGGTGCTTTCGATAATAGATTGATCCCCTATTCTTTAGGACATGGGACATATTATTTGGGGGGCTTGACACTTAGAACACTGCTAACATACCACCCCTAGTCTTTCTTTTCATTAAACTAGACCTACCCAATTACAGCCTAAATGTAGAACCTTGCTTTTTTCAATTTTGAATTTGATAGCTAGAACCCAATGTTCAAGTCTGACAAAATTTTTCTATGTCTTAAGCCTATCTTGGCGTGTTAGCTATTTCTGCCAGCTTGGTGTCTTTTGAAAATTTGATGAGTTCTCCATCTATCAACTTCATCTATCTCACTGATGAAGGTATTGAAGAATACTGGGCCTAAGACAGAGCCTTGGGGTATCCCATTGCACACTTCCTTCATGTAGATGCAGTTCCATTGAGGAATATATGTTGAGTGTGGTTGGTCAACAAATTACAAATCCATCTGATGGTGATGCTGTCTAACCCACATTTTTCTATCCAGTAGTAAGTTGTAGTCTAATTTATCAAATGTCTTGCTGAAGTCCAAGTAAATTATATCTATAGCATTTCTCTGATCCACTATTTTTAGATATTTCTTATTCTAGTTTGCAGCATTGGAGATGTTATCTTCTTTTCAAAACCATATTAAGTCAAATTCAAGATCTATGGGTTTTGTACTTTTGTTGATAAATTAGTTTTTGTATGGTTGTGTAAATACTCTATGAGTCCTTTTAAAATGAGAAGGTTCATAAGTGGAAATGGGCTAACAGCCATTTTCCAGACATTATGGAATTCCATGTCTCATTAGCAATAGCCACCATGTTAACATGAAAATTGATACTGTATAATAGTGATATGGTATGATAGTACTTAAAAGGTCACACATTGTGACCCAAAGAATTTGGTCTTGGAAGAAAATTCTTAAATTTATCTTAAGTGACACTCCATTTGAGAAGCATCTCTGAAATAACCTCACAGTTGTCAGCTTTTGAATGTCTTATTTTATTTTGGGAATGCATGACGACATAGCATTTAAGATAAATCCTTTACGGAATTGTTCTATAAATCTGTATTTATTCATGTGGTATTAATTAAGACTTTTTAACAGTCTCCCATGAATATAACTGTGTAGTGGTCAGCCTCTTGCGGGAAATTAAATGGGCCACCATGTTGTGCTCAGTGACGTGCGGTGAGGTTTATGCCTGGTGAGGCTCAGCTGGGCATCCTTTTGCGAAGCCTCGGCGGTGGGGGGGATTTGTGGCCTCGGCAGTGGGGGGGGGATTTGCATCGCGGGAGCCACCAAGCGCCCGGGTCTGCAGCAAAGGCGCTTGGCGGCTCCCACGATGCAAAGTGCCCCGCCGCCCACCCGCTGACCCGGCCTGCGGCCGCTGCTTCTCCAAGCTCCACCACTTGAAGTCTCGGATCGCCTCTGGGGAAAAGCTGAGTGAGAAGCAGAGCAAAGCTTCTCCGCGGCCTCCCGGCGCTGCGCAGAGCCTCAGCGTGGACATTTCCAGCCACCCACAGGGGGACTAGGAGGGAAGGAGTCGCTCCTCGGGAGTCTATCTAGCCAGCAGCCCCAGGAGACACCCCCCACCCCCCAGAGAAGAATTGGGGCCACCAAAGCTCCCACACCCACCCACCTTTGGGATGCAAGAGACAGCAAGGCTTGCAGCAAAGGGAATCTGGACCCTGGGAAAGTTGGAGGTCCTCTCTCCTCTGAAGCACGCCCTCCGAAATAACCCGCCCAACGTAAGCGTGCTCAAGAAGACATGATTGGCTGCTTCCAGATCAGGAGGCGGGAGAATTAGTGCCTCTTTTCCATCTGAACTTCTTTGCCTTTTAACTCTTTCTTAACTTTTAGAAGGCGAAAAATTCCTTATGGAAAAGAGGCCCCGAGTTCTCTCGCCTCCTGCTTTGGTTAACACTAAGCAGACACCAAGCCACTGTGACCTGGAATCTGGTAGCAACTATCTTGGCTTTAATTATTTTAAAAAAATATTTAAATTTCTTTTCTTTTCCTGAGGAGAGTGGTGAGGCTCCGCCTCCCTTGCCTCTAGTGACTGCACATCCCTGGTTGTGCTTTCTATAAGCATTTGAAAATGGACTTCTTTCAAGGAACCTATGAAGGATGAAATGATACCTTTAGCTTATTTTTGTAGCTTTAATGTATTTTATTTCGTGGTTGTAAATTTTGTATTACAGATGCTTTATTCTATTCTATTGTAACTATTTTTCATTGTTGATTGACATATGGGTATTGTTAAACAAGAACTTATCAATTCAATAAATAAACAAAGCATGCAACTGTTTGTAGTCTTTCAACTATTGAATGCAACATGAATACAAAAGGGTCTGAGCTAGTATGTTTTGGGAACCTAATAATTTCAGATGACAGCTATTTGTGAGAGTTTGTATTGTACACCAGGATCAGTTTCCCAGTTTGCATTAAACTAGTACTTCCAGGTTCGTATGAACTCTCCCTTGTGCTTTTATTTTACATGCACACAGATTTTTTTTTAAAAAAGGAGTGGCATTTAAAAAGCAATTTGCCATTGCAGTCTGAATTTGTATTGACCCAAATTCAACAAACCGCAATCCATGTTAACTCAGTGGGACAGGCCCTCTCGGCAATCCTTCAACACTGTAATCTCACCAGTACCGTTTAATATGCCAATACAGTAAAAGCTTCTTTTAAAGTAACTGCTTTGCACACTAGTAACATGGGTGCTTATCACCTCTATGCATTCGTGCTGCTGTGCAAAGATTAACTAATCACCGCAAGCAAAAGCAATCAAAATGTCAGGCGCTCCTTGGCTAATATCCTGCCATGAGTATTCATAATAACAAAGATATGGATAGCTTGGGGTTGAAGCAGATGGACCACCCAGGTGGCCAGGATCTTCCTAGGAATTGTTCTACTGAAGGAACAGAAAGGTGATGGGATCCCAAATGATTGGCCACCCCAGGCTTTATCTTTCATTTCTTTTATATCATTCAATTTGGCAAAAGACAGTTTGTTTTATTAATCTTTCAATGGCAATGAGGATTTTGGAAAAATTCCCATTGGGTATAGAATGGTATTTGTGTATTTATTCAGTTACATGGCAGCTGGGGAATTCATGTGTAAGGATTTTATTCATTAACTAGCCAAGAACCTGGCATTGGCCAGGTATTTATTTATAAGGAGAAAAATGTCCAGACCAAACATAATGTTTAATGTTGGATTTTCTCCCTTACCAGAGGGAGCCCCTGTGTGGAGTACTGTGAAGTCATTACCATAGCAACTATACAGTAGAAGCCATTTAAAAGCACAACAGGCTGCATTCTAACAGAACAGGACTGTTAGGGCTGTTAGGGGTGTCTTACCTTGACAGTATTTATCTACAGAGAGTAAGTCATTTGGGTCCTAAGTTTGATTAAAATTATTCAAAGTGTTCCAGAATTATGCTGGAACATACACACACACATCCATGTATGTATGTATGTATGTATGTATGTATGTATGTATGTATGTATGTATGTATGTCATATATAAATGAGGGTCTTGGCTACAGAGTTGATCTGTGCAGGGTGGTGATGGGATTGTGCATTTAAGTAGCGGTTGGTGTGTGTTTTTTTCCGGTAGATGGTGTGTCCTAGGGAGCCATTGGGTTTTTTGTAGATTAGGACATCCAGAAAGGGAAGTAGGTTGTTTGCTTCTATTTCCATAGTGAATTGTATTTTGGGATGTAGGCTGTTGAGATGTGTGAGGAAGTTGTCCAGTTTTTCTTTTCCGTGATATTTGTTTTCATAGATTTTCATGGGTGTATGAATGCTGGTCTTGTTGTATTTGGGTTTTTTCCCATGTAAGATTTGAGATTGTCTTGGCAACGTTTCAGCGAGGTCCCACTCGCCATTTTCAGGCTGGTGTTTTTGGCTTCGTGCTTGTGTGAGTAAGGCGTGTTCAGAACTGTCGTCTTTCTATAAATCTTGGTGGGGTGTGTGGAGTGCTGGCTTTGTTGCTGTAAGTGGGTTGATTGGCTGTGTAGTTGCACCCTGATTGGTAGAAGGAGTTAATGTTTGTAGATTGGTTGGCTGTTTCGTATCATCCTGTGTGGCTGAGGTGCTGGTTGTGTGTCTATTGTTCTTTTGTGTTATAACAACCCGGGTGGTGGGTGGGGTTTATTTGTTGACTAGGGCTGGTTTCCAGATGTCTGGTAGGTAGGAGGTATCATCACATTTATTCATGTTGTGTTTCTCTATTTCGATGGTTTCCATAATTATTCTCTTGTTGAAGTGTTCTGTTAAAACAACAGGACATGAAATTGATTTTGAAAGGACCAAATTAATCTCCCAAACAGAACACTTCAAAAAGAGAATAATTATGGAAGCCATATTTATTCATGTGCTGAAGAAGGAAATCATTGACAATCTGCAGCACCTAAGACTTTGTTTCTGCTGGCACAGCACTTGATCAGTGTACGTAATTCTCATCAATCAGTTAAAGAGGTTTCCAAAAGGAAAAGAAAAGTTTTTGCACTTTGCAAACCTCCCCAAAATGGCCCATTTTTTTTTTTTTTTTTTTTTTTTTTTTTTGAAAAAGGGACCTGTTGTTTTCCCCAAAAAAGGCATGAATAGCCGAGGTGGCACAGTGGTTAAATGCAGCACTGCAGGCTACTTCAGCTGACTGCAGTTCTGCAGTTCGGCTGTTCAAATCTCACCGGCTCAGGGTTGACTCAGCCTTCCATCCTTCCGAGGTGGGTAAAATGAGGACCCGGATTGTTGGGGGCAATATGCTGACTCTGTAAACCGCTTAGAGAGGGCTGAAAGCCCTATGAAGCGGTATATAAATCTAACTGCTATTGCTATTGCTATTGAATAGCCTTTGGGGGGCTTGCAGAGTGCTCCTGGGGATGGGGAGCAAAAACAAGCAAAAATGGCCCATTTTTCATGAAAATGGGCCCATTTTTTGTAAAGAGTTTTGCATGCATAGCTTTATGGAGGCTTATAGAGTGTTGCTTAAGGTGACCAGATTTTCAGATTGGAAAAGAGGGACACCCTTGACCGGGGGGGGGGGGGGGCGTGATTAAAAAAAATTTTTTTGGTCAAAAGGTCACCCCAGGACACTGAAACCAGCATAAATACGAATCTGTTGCCAAACAAAATTTTGATCACGTGACCATGAGGATGCTGCAATGGTCGCTAAGTGTGAAAAATGGTCGCAACGGTCGCTAAGTGTGAAAAATGGTCATCAGTCACTTTTTTCAATGCCATTGTAACTTTGGTCACTAAATGTTTTCCCCCTCCTCGAGACTCCTCACTTAGCGACCATCAGAAATACGAATCTGTTGCCAAACATCAACATTTTGATCGCGTAACCATGAGGATGCCACAACGGTCGCTAAGTGTGAAAATGGTCGCTAAGTGTGAAAAATGGTCATCAGTCACTTTTTTCAATGCCATTGTATCTTCCTGATTATTAAAAGTGCAAATTCACTCAGTGTCAATCATGACTCCTGAGTCCATTTCAAAGTATTGTGCATAGAAATTTTTAAAATGGCTTGTTTCAATTTATTTTGGATAGAATCTTTTTTTAAATAGTCTAAGACAATTTAAAAAAGAATCAACACAGAATACCACTATTTTAAAAAATCATATGCACAATAAATAAAATATTATTTTAAAATACATTGAGCCTATACTCCTTACAGTAAATGACTCATCTGGAAACAAGCCAATAGCAGTTTTGTGCTTTAAAATTTACAGATTTTCCAAAATCAGCTTAAAGTCCAAATATTTAAAGACCACCCCCCTCAAAGCTATCTTACCAGAGCTTTAAATATCTTCTGGGGAGGCCCTGCTAGTAATCCCATTCATGACAAAGGTAGGGCTTTCTCAGGAGGAAGGTCTCAGCTGGTGCCCATCCTTTGGAAACCTCCTCCAGAGCAGGGAGCCCTAACCTGCTGTCCATTCAGGAAGGCTGTACAAATTATTCTGTCTTCTAGAATCTAGAGCCATTGGGATTTAATATGGTTTTATCACTGGATTTTCTTTTTATTGTTTTTGTGGAATTGTTACAATGATTTTATAATAATATAATTTTATTTGGCATTTTTGTTGCTGTAAACTGCTGAAAGCCCCTGATAGAATACAAATTATTTAATAATAAATTAGGAAATGTGTAGCTGTTTTCTACACATTGGTTTGTTTGAACAGCTGAAATCAAGCCTGTTCACCCAAGGCAATTCTAGAGTAACATGTGCTTCAGGACAACCTCCCTCTTAGACTGCTTTTTAAAAATGAATTATGCCTTGCTTTTCTATATTATCTTCACTGACACTGTTAGTTTTATTGTTTTCTTGAAGAGATATTTTATTATTCTTTTGTAAATCCTTTTGGATTTTTTCATGAAGAATTCCAGTATAAAAATAAAAAAAACAACACCATAGAGTAAGCTATCTTTTTCAAATACACTTGCAGTGGCAACCTATTACATATTACCTGGCAAAAGAAATCAGTGTTTCTTAAAATCTCTCCTTGGAGTCCAGAGGGTCAGACCCAATCAAGGGTACTCAAAATTCAAATTTGCCAGCCTATGTTGAAATCCCATCAAACAATTATGAGAATCCACAGTAGCAGTGAATACTTAGATTTCAATATTTAATGCAATACATATTGATAAATATAACCCATACAAACAAATACCATTTTGGGATCCTGAGAGAAAATTTTTAAAACAAAGACAGTAATATAGATTCAGGCGGCTAACACATACAACTGTAATGTTTTGAACATATTTTTCTCTCTACACTATACAGCCTTCTGATGCATGAAATGAAACTCTTACTCTTAACTCTATAGGCACACAATCTTTCCAGTAGTTCACATACTAGTTGGTAACATCTTAATTTGAGGCTTGATTGGAACATTATACAGTTATTGAAAGACAGTAAAATGGACATCAACAATCTCACACCCTGCTCAAAGTTGTGACAGCAAGTTTAAATTTTTGACCTTAACTATCAAGAAAAAAAACAATTTTAAAACTGGCATGTCAGTGACTTCTTAAAAGTCAGGATGCCTGGTCAAGATTAAATTGCAGGTAGATTTCTTATCACTTTCTAAAAAGAGAAAAATTCAGAACATAACAAATAAAAGGTTGTGAATTTCACAGATGAGACAGAAAACCACAAATGGGCAAATATGACCTACAAAGGCATGAATCTCCCATATTATGGGAATCCCATAAACCCTGCAGATGTTCATAATGAAATTATATTTAACTATTTGGGACAGAAAGACAACACAGACTATTTTTTAAAAAAATTCACCAATATCACACCATAAGATTCTTTATCTTTTCTTTGCAACAATTCCTAATGGCACAAGAAATCTCCATCAATATCTATCCCCAAGAAGAAAACTCTTCTTTAACAGCAAAATAATGTAGAAAAATTACAAACAATAACTCTTTTCAGCTTTATGCACCACCCCAGTAAACACAAATGTTTGATCAGAAAAAATATGTCCAAGATAGGAGCAATAAGCTATACACCATGATTTAGGAGTTTGATTTTTTTCAAAAATAAATGCTAAAATACTAAACTGTATATATATGCACATTTAGGTAAATAGTGTTCTGTATACCCTCTCGGAGGCGGCGATGGATCCCAATCACGAACGGACGCCGCCAGCAGATAACTTCCACGTGATTCAGGGGCTTTTCCCAGGCGGCGGGACCCCCGAAAGCGAGAGGAAATTGTCTGCAGGCGGCTGGCAGCGCCCCAACCTCTCCTCCTGCCGCGCGGATCCATTTTGATTCACGAACGGATTCCGTGACGGTTCAAGGGCTTCTGCCGGGCGGCGGGACCCCCGGAAGTGAGAGAGGAAGTTCCGGAAGCGAGAGGCTGCCCCGGTGATCGATCCCAATCACGAACGGACGCCGCCAGCAGATAACTTCCACGTGATTCAGGGGCTTTTGCCAGGCGGCGGGACCCCCGAAAGCGAGAGGAAATTGTCTGCAGGCGGCTGGCAGCGCCCCAACCTCTCCTCCTGCCGCGCGGATCCATTTTGATTCACGAACGGATTCCGCGGCGGTTCAAGGGCTTCTGCCGGGCGGCGGGACCCCCGGAAGTGAGAGAGGAAGTTCCGGAAGCGAGAGGCTGCCCCGGCGATCGATCCCAATCACGAACGGACACCGCCCGCAGATAACTTTCCATAACTTTCCGGGCGGCGGGACCCCCGCACGACGTTCTGTGCGCGCGGCAGCCGCTGCGCCCATGCTCTCGGAGGCGGCGATACCATTCACGAAGAGGCAGCTCCTCGTGGGCGCAGTGCCTGCCACCCGCACAGAGTGAATTCAATTGGGATCGCCTGCGGCCGCGAGGACTCCTGCACGAACGGAGTATTCCTCGCGGCCGCAGGCGATCCCAATTCACTCAGCCAGGGCGGGCAATTTCTGCACGAATTGCCCGCCCCGGCTGAGTGAATTGGGATCGCCTGCGGCCACGAGGAATAGTCCGTTCGTGCAGAAATTGCCCGCCCCGGCTGAGTGAATTCAATTGGGATCACCTGCGGCCGCGAGGACCCCTGCACAAATGGATTCCTCGCGGCCGCAGGCGATCCCAATTCACTCAGCCGGGGCGGGCAATTTCTGCACGAACGGACTACTCCTCGCGGCCGCAGGAGGAGAGGGAGGAGGAGGGGGCAGCCGAGCCGCCCGCACAGAGTGAATTCAATTGGGATCGCCTGCGGCCGCGAGGACTCCTCACGGCCGCAGGCGATCCCAATTCACTCAGCCGGGGCGGGCAATTTCTGCACGAACGGACTACTCCTCGCGGCCGCAGGAGGACAGGGAGGAGGAGGGGGCAGCCGCCCGCACGCGGTTCAGGGGCTTCTGCCGGGCGGCGGGAGCCCCTGAACCGCGTGGAACTTCTCTGTCGCGGGTGGCTGCAGCTGCCCCCACCCTCTCCTCCTGCCGTGGCAAGCGGAAAATTCGATTAGAATTAGATTACTCACCAGTCAGCGCAGCTGCAACCTCTTTCGTCTTTTGTCGAAAGGAAATGGAAACTCGCGCAAGCGTGCTGAAAATTTCCCATCCCAGCCAGCTCACTGATTGGCTGGAGTCCAGGCCAATCCAATCAGTGAGCGGCAGGCTGGGCTGGCTTAAATTTGTAGGTAGTAGGTAAAAGGCTAAAAGCACGCTTTTTTTGGCGCTCGCAGCTCCCGCCCATCAGCTGCTAGCTTGCTGGGCTGGCTCATCTGGTAGGATAGAGAACAGAACGATGAGCCAGCCCAGCAAGCTAGCAGCTGATGGGCGGGAGCTGCGAGCGCCAAAAAAGCGTGCCTTTTAAAAAGGCGGGCGGGACGCAGGAAAATGCATTGGAAAGCGGGTGTGTCCCGCCAAAAGCGGGACGTCTGGTCACCTTAGTGTTGCTGGCTGCTGGGAGAGCAAAACTGAGCAAAATATTTTCTCATTTCTGCCCTCCCCAGCCCCCAAGAGTTCTTTGAAAGCTTCCATAAGGGTATGCACGGTCATTTTGGTGAAGGGGCAGAGCTTCAGGATGCAGAAAAATGTTGTATTCAATGTATAAGATGCAACCAGATTTTCAGCCTCTTTTTTGAGGGAAAAAGGTGTCTTATACTCCAAAAATATGGTAGTTGCTATGCCTATTAATTGGCTGACCTTGTTACCATGTGTTCCAAGTCATGAACTCTCACACACTGATAGGTACCATTCTGGTACGGTGCTCCAGAGGGCCCACCCGCCTGCCTGCCATCCTTATCTGTATTTGAGCCGATCGGGGCTTCCGCTCATGCGTACTTGAACCTAGAGTATCTTGGCTCTCATTGTTAGTGCTCTATCTGTAAGTTTAATTATCACCCCTCTTCACTCTTTTAAAGAATAGCAAAAGAGATTGCTAATCCATCTATCAGCCTTAGGGGGTAATTGCACTTTCTTACCAAGAATGTAAGACGTAGCCGTGATTGTGATCCATATCATAATTCCTCTCTGTGGTTAGGAATTTCATGGAGACAGAATATGTAGGAAATTATAAGGGCAGAGAATGTAAGTAAGTTTCATTGAGGTATACTATACATTAGTACTGAGAGGTGAAATGACCTAGAGGCGGAACTCTCACTTCACAATCAGAGGGCCATGAATTCAATCCTATGTAGCAGCAGATATTTCTCTCTCTGGGTATAATTGTCTGCTGCAAACTCTGCATAGGCATCAGGAAGGGCATCCAGCTGGTAAATCCTCAACTTCATTCAGTCAGGTCTACTCCACCCCAATATAAGTGATTACAGGCTCATTAAAAGAAAGATAAAACCCTATATATTAGTACTGAGATATATTCAGAATAATTATAATGGAATAACAGAGTTGAAAGGGACCTTAAAAGTCTTCTAGTCCAACCCCTGCCTCGGCAGAAAACCCTATACCATTTCAGACAAATGGCTATCCAACATCTTCTTAAAGACTTCCAGTGTTGTGGCATTCACAACTTCTGGAGGCAAACTAAGTAAGTAAGGAAAAACTATGAATGAACATAAGACACTGCATCACACATTGCTCCATCTAGAAATAATGATACATCTTTAAACTTCCAGGCAGAATTCACATATTGTACCTGCCTGGAAATTTTATGCAAAGCACGTGGTCTACAGTTAAGCTGTAGCTTATTCCTACAGATTAATTCCTATGAACTGGCTTGTAAATTGTTTTGTAATCGTGTGCATTTATCTCACAAATGAACAATCTACACAACAATGCTCACCTTTGAATAAACATGCATTGGCTTGTGTCCCTAACTTTTCTTGATTCCCTTAACTTTGCACCACAAGACAGCTAATTAGGAAAAAAAACCAGAACCATTAATAATTCCTTGTCAAAAATATATATTTTCCTCCTCCTACTTCAAAGAGAGCTTCCATAGGCATCCACTTTTTTTTTTTTTTTTTTTAAAAGCTGCTTGATTAATGTGTGAATTTTAATCAACTGTTACATATTCATAATTTCTGTCAATGGAAATGAGAGTGGGTCTCCTTCTACAAAGCGTGAGTACCCACATTGATGAGAAAACAAAGCTGTCCATAGTGTTCATTCTTCTGGACCGATTGCAAACAGGAATGATGTGGAAATTTGTGTGGCTGAGGTTCTAGATCAATAAGACGGCAATGTGAGTTCCACTCTCTGGAGTTGAAAGGTGCTTACCTCCAGCGATCATTCATTAAAAGAATGGGGAGTAGGGATTATTAAAGTTAAAGGTGGATCGTTAACAATGAGGGCCAATAGGAATGACAGCCAAGATACTTCAGATTCAAGTTCCCAGAGTAGTCCAGAAGTGGGTTCCTACCGGTTCGGACCGGTTTGGCTGAGTAGGTAGTAACTCAGCCTGCCACACCCCCAAACCAGTTCTATTGGTGGCGCCGTATGTGCCTCCATCTTGGTTTTTTTGCTTCTGCGCATGTGCATGCGCATGTGTTTTTCAGTACTGCACATGTATGGGGCGTGTGCATGCGGCATGGCCCTGAGCAAACCAGCAGTGGCAGCAGCCAGAACCCACCCCTGGTCTAGTCAGGAATGTCATTAACATTCAACCCCATCATTCAAAGGGAATTCACCTGTTCTCAGGTGATAATAGAGAAAGGAGCCCTTGGAAGCACAACAAAGAGCAAAAATCTGTATTCTTCAGTGCTGTAAATGGGAAACATGAGCTTTACAGACAGTCCTCAGCTTACAGCCAGAACTGACCCCAGAATAATGTATGTTGTTGCAGTCATTAAGTGAGTCACCATAGGGCCTTTCCTAAATTGACGACATTTTTTTGTGATTGTCATTAAGGGAATGTGGTAGCCTTTAAGGGAATCCATTTTATCCAATGGGCATAATTGCCGGAAACTGGAAGTAAATGCCAGGAAATGGCAAAAACACCATAAAAAATAGTTTATGGGATATTGCCGAGAGCTGGTTGCCAAGCACCTAAAATGCCAATGTGAGCTGTTTCCAAACACGCAAAAAGGAATCATGTGATCACATCAGAACTTCAAAATTGGATCCTCCCTCATTTGTGTCAGAGGCAGCATTTAAGGTGCTTTTGGGTTGAAAAGATTAGTTGGTGACAGCATCATTGCCTAAGGGATATCTTCTCCCCCACTTTCAGGTCCTCCATCAAGGAGCTGGAGTGAATGATGGCAGCTCATCCCGTCATACAGCAACACTTGGGTGTCAAATGTGGGCTTGCTAACTTCCAATCCAGCACCCTAATCATATGAGCCACTGCATTAGCATCTTTCCATCTCAAAAGACTATGGCATTGTGCTCTGGAAAGAGGTAAAACTGGAATGTTCTGTCCAGAGCATGAGGCCTGGGTAGATTAGAATGGAGGGTAGACTGTTACTCAAGCAGCAGATCCCCCAATGGAACAGCAGAGCCGATACATTTGGTTCCAGCTGCATCACAGGAGTTACCAGAACATGATTGTACACATTCATGAATTGTTTCCAGGACTCTGGCTCTGGATTTTGCCTCAAGGCTAACTCCGGAAGCCTTTTATAGTAGTGGATATAGCCACAAGACAGTGGTGGTTTGTTATCAGAGTTTCCCTTCTCCTGGTTCTGCCGCTTTATCTATCATTGCGGCGTAGAGCTCTCTTCCACCTTCAAAACAGTTGACTGTCTTCTCCTATAATCCTGGAAAGGGGCCTTTACTAGGTGTTACCAGCCAGGCCAGCTAGGCCAAGGGTTTTTAAGGGGGTGTTACTCCTCCATCACTCACCCTTTGTCCTGGCTTGTGACAGGCAGAGCCTGGCTTCCCATACGTTGGGCTCAGGATGGCAGGTTTATGGGACACTGAGCTCCTAAAATCAGATTATAAATATGTTTTGAGGGATTGGTTCTTAAGTGAGGACTACTTCTACGGCCAGAAAAAGTCAATGCAGTGATTTTGCAAGAAATATTCTGCTTTTATGTCCCACATAACTATCACAATAAAATTCAGGCAGAGCTTCACCTAATTATAGCCATCATCTTGATTTTTTGTGCAATGCAGACTTATAAGTGAATAGTCCTTCCCTCTTCCCTTCCACTCCATGTGTTTATAACCTATGAAATTACTTTTTGGGGGAAAAAACTTGAGGAAAAGCATTCAAAGGTTTATGTCTACAAAAATTTATGATAAGCAGAACAAGAAAATAGTGAGCAACATTTACAATTGTGTGGCTAATTGTGAGCCACACCTGCTAGTTGAAGGACAATTTAGCTTGTTTCTTTCCATGAATGGTCTTTTATAGTATGCCTTAATATTGGGAACATTTAGTGGACTGTCCATTTTTAGCATATATTTAAAATTTTATTTTCTGCGTGGTTTTTAAAAAGAGATCACATGAATCTTGGGAAATCTTGATTACAAAATAAAAATATCCATCAGTAATTTTAAACTTCTTTTTGAAAAATGGTTCATCAATAGTGTTTAAGGCACTAGAATTCTCATTTTCCCAATATTCTTTGTATTCTTTTAATCAACCTCTTGATAAAATAGGACAATAAAACAAGCAGATAATGGGAAGGAATTGCTATTCTAAAGTAAAATAAACCCCAGTAAAGTCATTACAGAAAGTTAAAAAGAGTTTGCCTAATATTGTAATTAAAAGTCTCTTTTTCCTAATAAAGTTGTCACAATACTAACAAAAGGGAAACAAGAATTATTTCAGTTCTTTCATTTGGTTCATGACAAATGCCAAATGAAATGGAGACTTCTTTGATGTGTCAAAAAGATTTCCAAAACCTTATTATTGTCAAACTGAAAAGGAGAAAGCATAAGCTTATTAAAAGGTAAAGATTTCCAAGAAAGGATAATAAAAAGAGAAAAAAGAAAGAGATGGAGGGATGAGAGAGAGAGAGAGAGAGAGAGAGGGAGAGAGAGAGAGAGAGAGACAGTGAGAAAGGGAGAGGGAGAGGGAGGAAAGGAGGGAGAGAGAGAGAAAAAAAGAAAGGTGGGAAAGAGGGAGAGGGGGAGAGAGAGAGAGAGAGAGAGAGAGAGAGAGAGTGAGAAGAGTGAAATTGAAGTTAGATGTCTTTGTGGCTAGAACTGTGAAGGATTATAATAGAAAGCGACAGTTGGAGTGGAGATCAGGAAATATCCTAGAATGAATGCAGCTGGAGATTTCCCACCCTCTTTTGTTGATGATTAAAACTAAGTAAAAGAAAAATAAACAGCAGTTGAAAAGGAGAAATTAACTGTGATGGGCAGAGGATTGGGCTGCAGAAAAGGATGAAGAACTAGATTAGATAGACAGTTGCTTAGGCTGGACCGAAACTAAATTTCTATTTTATTTCAAGATATGTTTTCTTTTTTTTTTCCTAAGAAAAAAAAGCTAAAGCAGATGAAGAAATGGGGGAGGGAAGACGGAAATGCTGCGGTACAGTTCAGTCAATGCTATTTGTGTGAAATTTAAAACTTTGTTTATGTTACGTATTGGTCTGTCCATTCTTAATGGATATAAATTTGACATTAGGATTCGAAACAAGTTCAAAGTTACACAGAGTCTTTCAACTTGCCAGGACATATTGGGGCATGCTGCAAGATTTTGGAAAAAGTTAGACTTTCAGAAGTACTGTTGAATGAGACATTGCTGAATTACATACATCAAGAGATTTCAGGCCATCTCAACAAACAGAATGTGTGTTTTAACATTACAATTATCCATTGATAAAGTATTTGGGATCACTCTCACACGTAGCCTGAATCTCGTTAACCAACCTGTCTTCCCCTCTGATTGTCACCCCTCCTAGTTTAAACATAAATCATTCTATGCCTCTGATGAAGCATCTCTTGAAAGCTTTTACCTTTTCACGTTTAACATTTTTATTGACTTATAGGGTAAAAGAAGATACAAAATACAAAATTAAGTTGGATAATGGTTGGGGAGGCAAAAGGAGAAGAGTAGTGAGGGAGAATAGGAAAAAGAAGAAAAAGAAACATTGACTTTTAACTCCCTGTGTTGCAGTACAGTAAGGCATTAACATCAAATTTAATGACCATAGTGCTTAGAGATGAAAGTTTCCATCCTAAATTGAGGACCACGTGTACAAGTTCTCATTCAATATCATGGCAGAAAATGTGTTTCCAACAGAAATAATTTCTCACAAGTCAAATGTGAAGTTTTTGAACTTTCTTAGTGACAAAGTGCCGTGAATGCCTACATGTTTGCCCCAACTTTCATAGCACCATCATTTCACACCAATCTGCAGGCCTCCTGGTTTCTCACATTTCAATTGGCAATCATCCCAGCATGTCCATTAAATCGCTTTAGGACCTTACAAACAAACTTCTCCTGGAGGGCTTTTCATTTGTTTGCAGCAGAACTGATGGGAGACAGTATCCCTAAATAGCAGTAATCCTAGCTGTGTTACTTTCTGCCACTTCCAGGAAGGAAATCAGCTCAAAAATGTCAAAAGCTCTTTCCGCAGAAGAAAACTTTCAAAGTAGTTTTCAGCACAGCTTTCTCTTATACAGGTAATCCTCCACTTACGGCCACAATTGAGCCCAACATTTCTGCTGCTAAGTGAAACGTTTGCTAACTTGAGTTCTTCCCATTTTATGACATTTCTTGCCAGAGTTGTTAAGCGAACCACTGCAATTGTTAAATTGGTAACATGGTTGTTAAATGAATCTGGTTTCCCCATTAACTTTGTTTGTCAGAAGATGATCCCATGACCCTGGGACACTGCAACCATAAATATGAGCCAGTTACCTAAGGCTGCTGAATTTTGATCATGTGACCATGGGGATACTGCAAGGGTCATAAGTATGAAAAAAGGGTCAAAAGTCACTATTTCAGTGCCGTTGTAACTTCAAACAATCACTAAATGAATTGTTGTAAGTGAAGGATCATCTATATTTTGCAAAGTTGTGGGAAGACCCTAAAATCTGTTCCCCTTCAGCTCTGCAGGTTCCCAGAAATTGAGACCAAAGTGACAAAGGTAGCTCTTTTGCATGCTCCTTAAGCCACAGTTAGCTGGCACAGCATTTTTCAAGATCAGAACAAGGAGATTTTCAAGACACTTTCAGACTGAACCAGTCCTCCTTGCAATCATCAACCACATGGGAAATGGATGCATCATTTCAGAAAAGATTCGGAGGTAGTGATGTGGAATGCAAATTAAATGCCCTGCTTGAGTTATTGTTACACTCCATGTCTCCTGAGTGTTGAGAAGTCCTGGTGTACAGTTTCCTAAAGAAGAAGGATCACTGGAGAATATATGCTGAAGGACTGTTCAAATTTTATGCATGGCACGAGGACGGGGAAAGTCAGAAATATGCATTTCTAAACATATCTGACCTCAACTACTCAAAAAGGCATATTAGAAAAAGATGCACATTTTAAAGCCCATTTCTGAACATGGCTGAGCTTAGAAGTACATCCCTGATATCGAAAAAGGTAAAGACAATGGAATAGTTATCCTGCTGTGGTTATATTAATTTGGAAGCTATGGGATATAATATACTTAGACTTCAGCAAGGCATTCGACAAAGTAAACCACAACCTACTTCTTCGAAGCTAGAAAAAAGTGGGATAGATAGCTTCACCACCGGATTCACAACTGGCTGACAAACCATACTCAACAAGTAGTTCTTAATGAGTGTCTCTAAATAAGGAGAGATTCAAGAAATAAAGAGGAACTGTATGTATGTATGTATGTATGTATGTATGTATGTATGTATGTATGTATGTATTCATTCAATATTCAGGATAACGTGCTTAAAATTAAGGAATAATAATTACAGTTGAAAAATTGACATTTAATCATAATGTTCTTATGCTTATCTAATGAATAATTTGTGATTCGATATATAATTTTAAGTGGTGACCATGGGAAGGACGCACAAAATCTTGTAACCAAAGATTTGAAATAGAAGACGGTTGTGTGTGTGTGTGTGTGTGTGTGTGTGTGTGTGTGTGTTTGTGTGAGAAAACAGGTAGGCTTGTTCTTCTTCTCCAGTAACATTGCACTGCTAACCAGTGCATCCAAAACCTTTGCCAGACCAATTCTCAAATACACCTCATCTGCCAGGAATCCACACTGTATAACAGACATTAATACAATTGAGTGAGTCCAGGGGTATTTCACAAAAAAAGTATCCCATTCCTCTGATTGCAACAGAATACCTTATGCCACTGGACTTGAAATGTTGGACCTGAACAACCTAGAACTATGCCACCTATGGTCTGACCTAAGCTTAGTACACAAAATAACAGTAGGTCTTTTGCTTTGTCACTACATAACTACAAAGTAAAAACAAAGGTGAATATCAGTGGGATATTGCTTATGGGAAGCCCCCCTCCCAAATAATGAAATATTTTGGGAAATATTTAAAAAGGCAGAATATTCTATTTCCCTAAAGAAGAAATGGAGAAATGTGTTTTAGAAAGCAGTCCCCAGTCTTTCTTAATAGCCCACGGCAGATGTCAGCACTTAAGGCTGGTTTCGACCAGCAGGGAGGTTACACGAGGCTGGCTCCAGAGGATTGTTAATACCTCTCTACAGGAGGGATCTTTCCCACTGCCCCTAAAGGACGCAGTGGTAAGACCCCTCCTTAAGAAGCCTTCTCTGGATCCAGCTATCCTTAAAAATTACCGTCCAGTCTCCAACCTCCCTTTTGTTGGGAAGGTTGTTGAGAAAGTGGTGGCCTTTTAACTCCGACGGACCTTGGATGAAGCAGATTATCTGGATCCCTTTCAGTTGGGTTTCAGGCCTGGTTACTCCACCAAAACTGCTTTGGTCGCGCTAACCGATGATCTCTGGCGGGCCAGGGATAGAGGACATTCCTCTATCCTGGTGCTTCTTGACCTCTCAGCGGCCTTCGATACCATCGACCATGGTATCCTTCTGCGACAACTGGGGGAGGTGGGAGTGGGAGGCACCGTTTTACGGTGGTTCTCCTCTTACCTCTCAGATAGGTCGCAGTCGGTGTTGGTTGGAGGGCAGAGGTCGACCCCTAGGCCCCTAAACTATAGGCCCCTCAGGGCTCAGTCCTGTCCCCCCTCCTATTTAACATCTATGTGAAGCTGCTGGGTGAGATCATTCGTCGGCACGGGATCAAATACCACCAATATGCAGATGATACCCAGCTGTATCTGTCCACCCCGTGCCAACTCAGCGAAGCAGTAGAAGTGATGTGCCAGTGCCTGGCTGCTGTCAGGGTCTGGATGGGAGTAAACAAGCTGGCACTCAATCCCGACAAGACCGAGTGGCTATTGATGTTGCCCCCCAAGAATGGACCAGATATTCCACCTCTTAGCCTGTGGGGAGAAACTCTTCACCCCTCAGAGATGGTCCGCAACTTGGGTGTCCTCCTGGATTCTCAGCTGACATTAGAATACTAACTGTCAGCTGTGACCAGGGGGGCTTTTGCCCAGGTTCGCCTGGTGCACCAGTTGCAGCCCTACCTGGACCGGGAGGCACTTCAAATGGTTACTCATGCTCTCGTCACCTCTAGGCTTGATTACTGCAATGCGCTTTACTTGGGGCTGCCCCTGAGAGTGTTCAGAGACTACAATTGGTCCAAAATGCGGCTATGCAAGTGATATCGGGTGTACCTAGGTACACCCATGTTACACCTATCCTCCGTGAGATGCACTGGCTTCTCATCGGTCTCCGAACGTGCTTCAAGGTGCTGGTCGTTACCTTTAAAGCCCTACATGGCTCGGGACCTGGATATTTGCAGGACCGCCGCCTGCCACATACCTCCCTACGACCCATAAGATCCCACAGACTGGGCCTCCTCCAGGTACCATCGACCGGGCAATGCCGGTTGGTGACTAGTCGGGGGAGATCTTTCTCTGTAGCTGCCCTGGCCCTGTGGAATGATCTACCTGCAGAGATCCGGACGCTTCCCATGCTCTCGGCCTTCCGGAAAGCCATTAAAACCTGGCTGTTCTGGCAGGCCTGGGGCTGTTGACCCCAAAATACGGTCCAGCCCCATTTAGAATGGAATGCATGATGTTTTGTATTTTATCTCTATCTTTCCTCCCTGTATCTTACTTTTTTAAATTATTTTTGTACTGTAAGCCGCCTGGAGTCCTACAGGATTGGGCGGCATATAAATGTTATTAAACTTATAAACTTATAAACTAAGGAGATAAAGAGCTTATTGAAATAGGAAGACAACCATCTGACTCTTTTGTTGGTGGTCATGAAGTGGTGTCTGATCCATTGCGACCCCACGGACAATGTTCCTCCAGTCCTTTCTGTCCTCTACCATCCTCTGACTCCATTTAAGCTCACACCTACTGCTTTGGTGATTCCATACAGCCACCTCATTCTCTGTCATCCCCTTCTTCTTTTGTCCTCAATCATTTCCAGCATCATGCTCTTCTCCGGTGAGTCCTTCCTTCTCATTGGGTGGCCAAAGTTTCATCCTCAGGATCTGGCCTTCTAAAGAGCAGCCAAGATTGATCTCCCCTAGGACTGAAAGGGTTGATCGCCTTGCAGTCCAAGGGACTCGCAGGAGTCTTCTCCAGCACCATAAAACAAAGCAGAAGCAAAGACAATACTGCCAGCAGAAGCTCATTCAAGACAGGATATTTTGAAACTCCTTGCACCAAAGTTTAACAATTAATAAAGGCAGAATGGTAGCCCATCACCCTAGATCCAACATAGGATGAAAGCAATGGCATTTTTTTACTACCAGTTCTGTGGGTGTGCCTTGGTGGGCATGATGTTGCTTGGTGGCCATGGCTTGGTAGCATGGCAGGGGAAGGATACTGCAAAATCCCCATTTCCACCCCACTCTGGGGCCAGCCACAGGTGGCCTTTGCCGGTTCTCCAAACTATTCAAAATTTCCGCTACTGGTTCTCCAGAATCTGTCAGAACCTGCTGAATTTCACCCCTGGACGAAAGCCATTAGCCACAATAGGAATTGCCCAACACCCTTTCAGAACACAAATCTCTTCATTGCACAACCCCCCCCCCCCAGAACAGTCCAAACTTCAGTCACAGAAACCTATAAAGATCCATTCACTCATTCAACAATTTGGTCAGCTGCCCAGAACCACAAAACCCTGGAGATTTTAAAAATAAATATATGGACCTTCTTTCCAATCAGCCTCCAGCCTCCATGTTGTTTTCAGCATCTTTCTCCCAGCTTGGAACTGAACCAGATGGATTTTCCTTCCAACATGCTTTAAGAACATATAGCAAGAGATTTGGATGATTTGGTATACAGATACACTGAAGAACACAAATTGGATTTAGCTTCATAGGGATTTATGGGGACTACAAAGCAGGTGGAGATTCCTTCTTGATAGTTTTGGAGAAGTACATTTCAAGGTGGAAATCATATAAAATATGCTCAGAGAGGTAATATTTTTGTTGGAAAACTGGGAATATGTGTACTGATGGACAGCGCTTTCCTGAAAGACACTTATAGAATTTGGGGAAATTGCTAGTCATTGTCGGAGATGTTTTGCATGAGCAAATTGTCAGCTAAACTTCATTCTTTTCTTTCCCAAGCCTTTCTTCTAATAGCCACCTTTCCCAAGTTAAAATAGACCATTTAATGAGGCTAGATAAAATAAGCATGCAATTTTGTGAAATAATGACTTGCATTATTTCCTATGCTTTGCATGGCTATGAAGTGTAGGAGGGAAGCTTGCTCAAGGCGCCAGCGAGTTAATTACCAGAGACCTCTGTCTAGCAGTAACATTGAACTGCAAACCTGCAATTTTTTCCAGTCTGCTTAAATGGGTTTCCAATTATCTTCTAATACTCCCAGAATTCCCCTGCCAGCACACATGGAGTCGAAATCCACACGCCTGAAAAGTTGTTGAGGTTGAGAAATACTGATCTATCTGATACAGCAAAAGCAACAGCCTTGCTATCTAGATAGGATTGGAAACAACTGTACCATGTTCATTTAAAAAAAAAGTTCCTTCTCTTGTTTCCTAGATGTTGAAGTTTTGTGCACGTAGTACAAATGTCTTAACATCTATTCCCTATGAATGTGTGTGCAAAAAAACAAACAAACTCTCACATTTAATTTAGTGGGAGTTTCTCTCAGAGGAGTAAGCATAAAATTGTGGTCTCCAATTCTTCCATTATTTCAATTTTAATCCCCAGATGCTATAGAGCCATGATGGGGAACCTATGGCATACATGCCAGAGGTGGCATGCAGAGCCCTCTCTGCAGGCATGCGCACCATCATGCATGCTGGCCAGCTGATCTTAACAGCTTGAAAATGCCCCCAAAATGGCCATTTTCTGGGATTTGGGGGGCTTTTTCATGCCTTTTTCAAGCCATTTTCAGGCTGGTTTTGGGACCCATTTTGGGCCATTTTTCAGGCCACTTTAGGGCTGTTTTCAGGCTGTTTTTCAGGCTGAAAAATGACATGGAAAAGGCCCAAAATTGGCCTGGAAACAGTTGAAAAATGGCCTGAAAATGGACCAAAAGGCAGCCAAAATAAACTGGCCAGCTGATCTTCAGGTTTCTGGCACTCTGGTGTGAGCACATATATGTTTATGCACACACGTTCTGGTTTGGGCACTCGATGCTGAAAAGGTTTGCCATGACTGCTACAGAGATAGCTGTGCAAACAGAATTATAAAACAACAAATAAACAATGATAATAAAAATAAATAATATTTAGGTCATGATGGCAAATAGACATTTATTGAAGCCTTCTAGAAAAGTAGATTCTTCAAAGCTTTTTTGAAGACCTTCATGGAGGAGGCTGTTGTAGGGGCTTGAACAGTGGGTTGGACTAGTAGACCTCCAAAGCCCCTTCCAACTCTTTACTCTGTTATTCTCTGTTATTTGGTCTAAGCAATAGGGGAAAGCTGTTTTTGTGACGCAAATCCAAAAATACTGCTTCCTAGATTTCCCTTCCCCAGTCCTAACAGTGGGACATCCATGGCTGTTCAAATCAGATGGATGGTCAAGCTATATATAAAGCAAAATTAGGATTCTGAATGGTCCATTTTGGGCCTAGTAGGCCACCCTGTACTTACCTGGGAGCCAAAATGGAAGCGTGTCCTGGAAAAGGTGGGGCAGGAAGGGATGGGGCTGCCCAGCAATTTAACAACCAGTTCTCTCAAACTGGCCTGAATCAGCTGAATCTCATCACTATCCGAAAACACAAAATTGGCTTCCCTTCAGGAGAATCCACAAAGGTTGGGAGAAGAGTACATAAAGCCAGGAGCCAAGATGGAGACCAGTTCTGACCCCCCTTGTCCCACAACAACACACACTCCAAGCCAAAGATAAGTTATGGCATTTAATTAACAGACAGACAGGTCTTTGGCAGCAAACTGGCACAGATAAGCTGTGGCAGCAATCCAGTCTACCAAGCTCACAATAATGTTCTCCAACATTAGTTCCTGTGTTTACTTCTGCAAGAGGGGCATGTGCACAAGCAGTCTTTTTATAGTCTGGTGAGGAGCCTAATGACCACCAGCTGAGTGCAATTACCTCCTGTACTTGCGCAACTGTTCCTGACGCCTATTAGCTCTTCAGTGCCGGGCATCCAGGAACAACTCACTACCGGTGTCTGGATCAATCGCCCTTGTCTCCTCCCCACTGTCTCCTCCCCAAGGCTCAGGCACCTCCTGGTGGCCAACCAGCCTCTCTGCGCTCAGAGTCGGAACCCTGTCCAGGGTCCTCCACATCCTCCAGAGCTGAGTCATAGGGCCCCTCGCTGTTGGAGTCTAGTGGCAGCTCCAACGGCTCCTGCTGGGCCACAACCTGGTCCTTTTTCCACCTGCAACATCAAGATGACCATTCTTCTGATTCTTTGGGCTCCCTTGGACGCTCAAGCTACCCTGAGCTAACATATAAATCACAGGCCCTTGTGATTTTTCAAGAGCTGAAGCTGATGAGAACTCTTTTTTTTCCTGATATTAACTTTGATGGATTTCAACTTCACTTCCCCCACTATCTTCGAACATGCTGCTTTTACAAAAGGCATTTAGGAAAAAATATGTTGCTTTCTAGCAAAGGTAATTTCATCTCTCATTCCTGTCCCAAAAGCTTTCTTTTGGAAAGGCTGCAGCCAAGGATTTCTATTTTTGGAGAAAATGACCTTAAGGAAAATTGGCTTAACTAAAACCATAAAAACTGAGGCTCAAAAGGTTTATATATTAATAAAATTGTCATTATTGGAGAAATAACAGAATAAAAAATAGAGGTAGTCCTCAACATACAATCACAATTAATCCCAAAATTTATGTTGCTAAGCGAGAAATTTGTTAAGTGGGTTTTGTCCCATTTCACAACTTTTCTTGCCATGTTTGTTAAGTGAATCTGGTTTCCCAATTGACTTGGTTAATCAGAAGGTTGCAAAAGGTGATGACCCACTGCAATTATCAAAAATGTGAGTATGTTGTTCAACATTTGAATGTAAATCACGTGACTGGGGATTGCTGCAATGGTCATAAGTCTGAAAAGTGGCCATAAGTCACTTTTTCAGTGCTGTTGTAAATTTGAACGGTCATTAACTGAACATAATGTAGTAAGTTGCAGGATTGTCTTGAACAGAATTGGGACATTCTAGGTCTTCTAGTCCATCTCCCTGCTCCAAGCAGGAAACTCATTTTAGACAGTTCAGTTAGTTAGTTAGTTAGTTAGTTAGTCAGTCACTCATTTACAAAATAACAGGAATAAGAATAAACATGAAATGGGTACAAATAAATGGGGACAGTAGGAAAGGGGCTTTAGGCACGCTGGTGCGCTTATGGTCCCCTTTACGGACCTCTTAGGAATGGAGTAAGGTCAACAGTAGACAGTTTAAGGTTAAAGTTATGGGGGTTTGAGGATGTAACAACAGTCAGGTAGAACATTCCAGGCATTGACCACTCTGTTGCTGAAATTGTATTTTTGCAATCGAGTTTGGAGCAGTTTATCTTGAGTTTGTATCTATTGTGTGCACATGTATTATTGCAGTTGAAGCTGAAGTAGTCATCGACAGGTAGAATGTTGTAGCAGATAATTTTGTGTACTACGCTTAGGCCAGACCGCAGGTGGTGTAGTTCTAGGTTGTCCAAGCTCAAAATTTCAAGCCTGGTGGCAAAAGGTATTCTGTTGCGAGAA
This sequence comes from Thamnophis elegans, assembly GCF_009769535.1. NCBI lineage: Eukaryota > Metazoa > Chordata > Lepidosauria > Squamata > Natricidae > Thamnophis > Thamnophis elegans. Next base: position 15,557,738 of record NC_045558.1, on the reverse strand, counting down.
GAGGAGTGGAGGACTCTTAGTGAAATAACTCTGGACTTGCTCAATTGTGTTAATGCCCAATATACAGTGTGGATTCTAGACAGATGAACTGTATTTAAGAACTAGTCTGGCAAAAGTTTTTTTATGCCCTAGTTTGCACAACAATATTACTGGAGAAGAAGCTTCACAAGATTAGGTGAACAACTCTTAATTCCTTTTTGGAAAGACTGTTTTACAGTGAGCTTTGGTACTAACTTAGATCATTTGATATGAGTATTCCAAGGTCCTTGACAGAGTGGGGGTCGTCTACGAGGTCATATCTGCTTAGCTTTTATTTCGTGTTCTGATTTTTTTTGTCAATGTGTAAGACAGACCATTTGTTGGTTGGGATTTGGAATTGCCATTTGTTTGACCATTCAGACATAGTCAACATAGTCAAGGTTGTTTTGAAGGGCAACAGCATTGCTCTATCCCTTTTCCTTTATTTCAATAAATAACCAAAATCAGCCAAAACACCCTCTTGTGAAGATTGTTATTATTTTCCAGAACTCCTGGAATAGATGTGTAGGATAGCAAAACCAGCATTTTCCCGTCTAGAAAGGATGAGGCAAAAATCTCACTAAAGCTCATTGAGCAAATGTGATAATATCATTTAAAACATTTCCTGTCATTATAAAGAAAAGTTGGGGGAGGAATCTTGAGATATTTAGGAGCACATTCACAAAATTTAGGAATGTGACCTCCAATTTTCACTCATAAGTCTAGTTGGATGGCATTAGCACACTTTAAAATGTAGTTTATGATATGAGCATATCTAGCAAGTGTAATAAATAAACTGCTAAGAGTACAAGGACTGAGTGTTATTTATATCTACCAAATTTACCAATTAATTTTGCATTTAGCATAAACATCAGGAGGAAAAATATCCTGTGCAGACTGGCTAAGGAAGCAACCAGAAATGATTTATGAACACTCAAAATCTTTTAAAAATCTATACGCTTCCAGTTTATTTTATTAATAATAAAATGACAAATAATTCTTTTAATTTGGAACTCATTTTTACTTATTAATGGCCTCCTGAAATTATGTGTAAGTAGTACACAAACAACAAATCAGATGGATTGTCTGAGATCATAAATCTTACATAAGGAAGGGAGAATATTATCAGGGAAAGAAGAAAGTCTAAAAACTAGATATAAAGCTACATCACTTGCATCGAATGCATGGAACTTTTTTAATTCAAAATTTGGAAGGAAAATAGATTTTTAACCCTTTTCTTGCTAGCGTTTCCCTAATCGGTTTTTTTAAAATGTCCAGCTATAATTTAAAAGTGTTGAAATTAAATTGCACAGTTGCAGGATCATGTAAAAGATATATGAGAGAGGACAGTTATTCTATCTTCTCTGAAATTTAAAATTTTGGACTTGGAACATGTCTTGAAAGCTCAGTTTTTCAAAATTCGATAAAGGAATGAATAACAAATTAGCATGATGCAAAATCTTCCAACTTTATTATTTATAATAATTATTTAGTAATTATTTATAAATTATGCAAACTCAATACTTTATCTCCCAAAACAAGTTTTTTTGTTTATCTCCTAAAGGAGTAAAATTGAATGAGAATGGCATGCAAACGTAAACAAAATGGCATATCATTTGGCCCACTCAGCTTATCTAGTATTGTTAAAAATTTGTCTATGGAGATTCTCAGTCATCCAGGGCATGGTTGTCCCCCAAAGATGTTTGTTTTTCAAAAGGCAACTGATCTTATTTTTTTCCTTGAGGTTGTTTCACTTAGCATCCAAGAAGCTGAGAAGTGAAACATCTTTAAGGAAAAAAACAAGTCTGGTGGCCTTTTGAAAAAAGCACCTTTGGGAAATTGTTAATAATCATTGGTAATTGTTAGTCATAGTTGTAGTAAAAAAATTCCTGAATAAGTTTCTTGAATACCTTTGCTTTGAGTGGAAATTTCAAAACTGGCCACAGTTTACTATCTCTACAAGTCTTATACATAGTACTTGCTAATTTATTCATGGTTTACTTGGAGTGCAAAAGAAATGTCTTATGAAGAAGGATTTTCATTCCCAGAAACAATTGAAAACTATGCAACCAGCAGGTGATTCAGAATCTGGATATCCCAATATGCTTAGTGAGTTTCACAATATCCTAATAAAACTGTATCCATATAAGAATTTATGATAGGTTGATCACAGGACAGTGGTGGGTTCCTACTAGTTTGGACTGGTTTGGCCAAAACGGTAGTGGTTTGGCGGCCTAGGTTGCTGGAACCAGCAGCAACCAAGGCCTGCCACGCTGTTGAACTGGTTCTCCTATGGTACCATCATCTTGATTTTCGATTCTACGCATGCACAGAACAATTTTCATTGCATTTTTTTACTTTTTAACATTTTGCACATGCACAGATCCATTTGCACATACTGTATCAGGATTAATGCTGGCAGCAACCCATCCTGTCACAGGAGCTATATGCAGGGTTCCTTCTCAAGCTGGTTATCTTCCAGATGACTAGTGTAAACCATCTGGAGGATAGCAGGTTGGGAAATACCCCACATAATATGATCCAATTTTGTTTATCTTTGTCTACATTGTAACCAGAATCAAGAACATATTTAAGATGCTTCACATCTTTTAGCTAATGTGAACATTCGTCTAGAAACTTTCATCAATTGCATACATCCTTTTCTCTTTGTGATCTATTCTTAAAGGTTCCCTGTTATTGATTAAATGCAGAGAGCAGCAGCCAATGTCCTTGGTCCTTACCATGCTCCATGTCCTATCTGGTTTTTTTTTAAAAAATGTTGCTTAGTTTAAAAGATAAGCAGAATTTGATATGTTATAAAACAAAAGAATTTCTAGCTTCTTTCCCATAAGCTATGGGAAGGAAATTATAAATTTATGATGGCAGTAGCCTACAAAGAAAACCTCTATAAAATGTTTTATAGCTGGCATTTGTCCCCAGCGAGATTGGTCAAAATGTATCCAAATTTATCCCCCAAATGTTGGAGATGTAACCACAAGTCTGGAACATTCTATCATATGTGGCGATCATGCCCCATCACAAGGAAATACTGGTGCAAAATTCAGAAATGGTTGGAAGAAATTATGGAGCAAAAAATAGAATTGAAACCAGAAGCGTTCTTATTAGGAATATTAGACCTGAAAATGGACAAACAATTTCAATATATAATACTACACATACTCACTGCAACTAGGATTGCTTTCGCACAAAATTGGAAACAAATCAATACACCCGCAGATGAAATAATAATTAGAAAAGTACTCGAATGTACTATATAGTACAGTATAGTACAGTATAGTATAGTGATATGAACAATTAATATTATTACAAGTGTTAATACTACGGTTATTATATTATTAGAGGAGCTAAAATCAATAGGAAGGCAATGTAGAATGGAGAACTATAAAGGCTAAACATGAATGCTGATACAGAAGACTGTATAATTATTTTATATTGCTATGTATGTTTTGTTTTTTGTTTTGTTGTTGCGTTTTTGTTTTGAAAGTAAAAATATTTAATAAAAACTATTTTTTAAAAAAATTAAAAAAGAATTTAGTATTTAGTATTTTAGTATTTTATTAGGATTTATAGGCCGCCCTTTTCCCTGAGGGGACTCAGGGCGGCTTACAATCATTAGGGAGGGGGTGCAATTCAAAATAAACAATATGTGAGCAAAATAAAATAATAAAAACACAACTTGCATTCAACATTCAACACTCGGGTGGGGCAAATTAGAGGCTTATCCCCAGGCCTGTTGGGATAGCCAGGTCTTGAGGGCTGCGCGGAAGGCCTGGACGGTGGTGAGGGTGCGTATCTCGATGGGGAGATCGTTCCACAGGGTCGGAGCTGCAACAGAAAAGGCTCTCCTCTGTGTAGTCACCAGTCGACATTGACTGGCGGATGGAATTCGGAGGAGGCCCAGTCTGTGCGATCTTATCGGTCGGAGGGAGGTAATCGGCAGAAGGCGGTCTCTCAAGTACTCAGATCCACTACCATGAAGGGCTTTAAAGATGGTCAACAGCACCCTGAAGTGCACCCGGAGATCAACAGGTAGCCAGTGCAGCTCGCGGAGGATGGGTGTTATGTGGGCGAACCGAGGTGCGCCCACTATCACTCGCGCGGCCGCATTCTGAACTAACTGCAGTCGCCGGATGCACTTCAGGGGCAGCCCCATGTAGAGCACATTGCAGTATTCCAGCCTAGAGATCACAAGGGCTCGAGTGACTGTTGTGAGAGCCTCCCGATTCAGGTAGGGTCATAACTGGCGGACCAGGCGAACCTGGGCAAATGCCCCCCTGGTCACAGCTGACAGATGATGGTCGAGAGTCAGCTGTGGATCCAGGAGGACTCCTAAGTTACGAACCCTATCTGAGGGGTATAAAATTTGACCCCCCAGCCTGATAGATGGAACATTAGCCAAATTGTTGGGAGGGAAACACAACAGCCACTCGGTCTTGTCCGGGTTGAGTACCAGTTTGTTAGCGCTCATCCAGTTCTTAACGGCCTCCAGACCCTGGTTCATCACGTCCACCACTTCATTGAGTTGGCACGGGGCGGACAGATACAATTGCGTATCGTCCGCATATTGATGGTATTTTATCCCGTGCCTCCGAATGATCTCGCCCAGCGGTTTCATGTATATGTTAAATAGTAGGGGGGATAAGACCGAACCCTGCGGCACCCCATATTTTAGGGGCCTCAGGGATGATCTCTGCCCCCCTACCAACACCGACTGCGACCTGTCTGAGAGGTAGGAGGAGAACCACTGCAAGACAGTGCCTCCCACCCCCACCTCCCGCAGTCGTCGCAGAAGGATACCATGGTCGATGGTATCGAAAGCCGCCGAGAGGTCAAGGAGAACCAGGATGGACGCATGGCCTCCATCTCTGGCCCTCCAGAGATCATCGGTCAATGCGACCAAAGCGGTTTCTGTGCTGTAACCGGGTCTGAAGCCGGACTGGAAGGGGTCAAGGTAGCTAGCTTCCTCCAAGGCCCGTTGAAGCTGGAAGGCCACCACCTTCTCAACAACCTTCCCAACAAAGGGAAGGTTGGAGACAGGACGGTAGTTATTTAAAATGGCTGGATCCAAGGATGGTTTCTTCAGGAGGGGTCTCACCACCGCCGTTTTAAGTGCGGCGGGGAAGTGCCCCTCCCAAAGGGAGGCGGTTACGACCGCCTGGATCCAGCCATGTGTCACCTCACTGCTGTTGGCAACCAGCCAGGAGGGACACGGGTCCAGAATACAGGTGGAGGCACTCACAGCTCGAATGGCCTTGTCCACATCCCCAGAGGCAACATCCTGAAACTCAACCCAGAGATGGTTTGCCAAGTGATCCTCTTGTGTCCCGGCTGGATCTGCAGCGGTGGAGTCCAAGTCCGACCGAAACCGAGCAACTTTGTCCGCTAAGAATTGGGCATAATCCTCAGCTCTACCCTGCAAGGGTTCCCCCGTATCCCTCCTATTTAGGAGGGAATGGGTTATCCTAAACAGGGCGGCTGGGCGGGACTCAGCGGACGCAACCAAGGTGGCAATATGAGATCTTTTTGCTGCCCTAAGTGCCCTGATGTACTCCTTGGTGCAAGTTGTTAGGAGTGCTCGGTTCGACTCGGACTTATCGGACCTCCACAAGTGCTCTAGGCGTCTCCTCCGGCGCTTCTTCTCCCGGAGCTCCTCAGTGAACCAAGGAGGTCTCCGGGATCCGCTGACCCGGAGGGGCCGTAGTGGCGCAATCCGGTCAAGAGACTCCGATGCCGCCGAGTACCAGGCAGCAGCCAGAGTCTCCGCCGAACTGTGGGCGAGGGTATCAGGAATAACCCCAAGCTCTGTCTGGAATCTCAAAGGGTCCATCAGTCACCTGGGGCGGAACCACCTGGTCGGTTCCTCCTCCCTACGGTGGGGGTTTGGCCTCCGGAAGTCAAGCCTCAGTAGGCAGTGGTCTGACCACGACAGGGGTATGGTCTCATTACCCCTCAGACCAAGATCACACATCCACTGCTCCGAGAGAAATACGAGGTCGAGCATGTGACCCGCTGAGTGGGTTGGGCCCCGAATTACCTGGGTCAAGCCCATGGCTGTCATGGAAGCCATGAACTCCTGCGCCCCATCAGAGTGTTCACCGAGCGATGGCAAATTGAAGTCCCCCAGAACCATAAGCCTGGGGAACTCAATTGCCAGCTCGGCTACTGACTCAAGGAGCGAGGGGAGGGCTTCTGCAACGCAGTTGGGAGGCAGGTACGTTAGCAGCAGACCCACTTGACCCTTGAGGTCCAACTTCACCAGCAGAGTCTCACACCCGACAAGCTCCGGAGCAGGGACCCTACGAGGTACTAGAGACTCCCGGATAATAATAGCCACACCGCCACCCCTTCCCTGGGCTCTCGGCTGATGAAGCACCTGAAATCCTTCTGGGCACATCTCTACAAGGGGGACTCCTCCTTCTGTGCCCAGCCAGGTTTCAGTAATATATGTCAGGTCTGCCCTCTCGTCAGAAATTAAGTCCCGGATGAGGGGAGCCTTGTAAACAACAGACCTGGCATTTAGCAACAGCAGCCTGAGACCAGGGTCCTGATTACTCGCGCCATCTGGCCTTGGAGTGGGACTCATAGGGCCGGAAGGAGGGATCTCTGTAATATAGCGAACCCTCCTTCCCCGGTAATGGCCAGCCCTAAAGTCCCCGCCGTATCTGCCTCTCCCTGTAGTGACCATAATGCTCTGAGCCACTCCCGTAGCAGTAACCCCCCCAGCCACCTCAGTGGCCCCCGCATTCCCCAGCAGGCCCTCCGAGTCATATATATTCATTCACTCACCCAAACAATCCCCATGTAATAGTTAAAAACAAACAAAAATACAGCAATAATTACAATAAAAGTGGGAGCATTCACTCAAACAGGCATAACACAAACATATCCCATACTAAGACAGAAAGAAGAAGAGAGAAGAAAAAAGGAAGAATTTGTTAAAAGAATAAAAAATAATGCGCAGCTCTTAAATTAGGATTGGATTGTAGATGGGTTCGCATAAAGTCCAGTCCGGTGGGTTCGCAGAAATATAAAGAGGGAGAAAGATTTTGTCTTCTCTCTTCTTGCGTGATAGATGGTAAAGATGGTATAGATGGTATTGGGATAGAAGCTCCAAAGTGGCTAAGATGGAGTCTCTTAACAACAACGGGCGGCAATGATCGTACCAACCAGGACTAGATCGTGAGTCCAATGTCCAATGTCCAGTAGCCGTGAGTAAGGAACCATTTGGTAAAGTCCCGTATAAGTAAGAGCGAACTGAGGGCCAGGGAGAAAAGGAGAGGCCGTGCTGTAAAAAAGGCCTAGGGGGTAGATTAGGGGGTTGTGGTAATGGCCGCAAGGCCAGCTGCCAGGTCTTATACCGCCCCATATCAAACCAACTACCCCTCTATAAAGTCAGCAACAGAGTCTAAAGAGATTCCAAGGAAAACAGGGCCAAAGATGTCGAAAAACGCCAAAAACATCCAGTAATATAATCCACCAGAGTAGAAAGGGAGGGGGGGCGCCTAAAGAGACTACAGCAGCCGGGAGAAAACCAGCTGCCTAGCCTCCTCCAGCATCGTTCGAATCACCCACCTCCTTTGAATAACAATAGTCCTCCGGAGACAACTAAGCACCAGGGTCCTCCCAATCAGCAAAGGAAATAGGGCTAAAGCTAGGACCATAAAAGATCATAAAACGCTGGTCCAAAGCTGCTTGTAGGTGACTAAAACGCCTAAGGCTTAAAAACGCCGAAGCAAAGCCTTTAGCGCAGCGCCGCCATTCCGCCAGCCTAAACGAGCACTGCAAAGCACACTCCAGGCTGCCGCGTGGGACAGAGGACGTTTGGGAGCGTCGACCCTCCGAAAGATTGTTTGTTCAGCTCCCCAGGATCTCGCTCCGTTGCAGGGACCCTGTTTTGTAAGGCTCCGATCCAGAACGCCGGTTTATTTTGGCGTTTTTTTGCTCCACCGGACGGAGCAAAGGAAACCAGTGGCCATCCTGCCTCGCACATGCGCACATTACTAGCTTCATATTTATATGCATTAAAACTATGTTCCCCAAATTTGGATAGATTATCCAGTTTGGGTAAAAATGTTTTTTTGTTTGAATAACCACATAAAAACCCATTATTCATCACAAGTGGGACATTTAAAGATTGCCTTAAAGATCATCTCAAAATTCATTTGAAAATCTCACAAAACATTCCTATGATGACAAAAATCAATGAAATTACCAATGGAATTTTTTGAAATGACATAAAACAGTGGTTCTCAACCTGTGGGTCGCAACACCTTTTGGGGTTTCACAGGGGTCACTGAGACCAGCGCAACTCTTAAGTTTAGACTCCACCTCGCGTTCCTTGAAATCCCCGCAGATGGGCTCTGGAATGGCCACAGAGAGTGTCACCGCGGCTTCACACCGTAAAAAACATAGGTGCACGCGCACACCACATAGAATTAGCCTTGGAGACTTTGTAATGGAGGGAAAGTGTTCCTGCGAGGGAGGAAGAGGCTTAGATCCTGCTCCGGGCTGTAATTGTGTAGGCCGTACACACGACTATGTTTTCCACGCTGCTGCCAGGTACTTTTAAACTATATCTAAATCCACAACCAGACCTGTCATCAAGAGCCAAGCTCAGGAGCCCGAATTGGCCCCATTCACACAATGAAAACCTGCTTGCTAAAAGTACCATAAACCATGCACAAAGGAAAAGAGCAAAAAAAAAAAAAAATGCAATGCAAGTAAACAATTTAAAAAAATTATACAAGTGGAATTATTATTAGAAATAAAATGTAACAGAGAAAATGATATGTATGAAAATATAAAGTTGGGTTTCCTGAAATACCACCCCGAGAAGCCATCAGAGAAAGTAAATAAGCAAGGGCAAAAACGGAAAGGAGGAAAGATGAGGAGGGAAAGGAAGAAAGGGTAAAGCAGAGGGAGTAAAGGAGGGTAATCAAGAGTAGGAGAGAGGGTAAGAGGGAGGAGAAGAGGAGGGGAGGAAAGAGAGGGGAAGAAGAAGGGAGGAAGGAGAGGAGGAAAGAAGAAGGCAGAGAAGGGAGGTAGAGAAGGTAGAAGGAGCTAGGTTGTTGCAAAATAAAATGGGGTGGCAAGAAAGTGACCCAAACTGTATTCTATATATTTGTAAGAAAATAACGATAAATGATTAATGGTAATGATATAATTAATGGTAATTACAAGAATGTATATTTGTGAATGAACTTGAAAGAGAAAATAAAAAACTTAAAAAATAAAAAATAAAAATAAACAATGCACAACGTTTGCCCAATAAATTAAGGTTAACTTTACCACCACTACCAAGGTTAAGAGCAAAACAACCCCAAAGCAGGATGTAGATCCATCCAGGCAGGGTAAGCAAGTTTGTGAATGCAGCTGCAGGTAACTTAGTTAAGGAGGCTGTGGGAATAAAGCCACTGTGTGTCTCTGTGTGTATGTGTGTGTATGATTGTATAGCAGCCAAGATTGTCCAGCCTCCAGGATGTGATTCTTTTCAGACCCGAAATTCAGGAGCAGACAAAATGTTGGCTGCCTCTATAAAAAAGATGTGGAGACTCTACTCTAGAAAAAGTGCAAAGAAGAACAACCTCTATTAGGGCACTGGAAGCTCAAACATATGAAGAGCAATTGCAGGAACTGGGTATGTCTGGTTGAATGAAAAGAAGGACTTAAGGGTGATATGATAGCAGTCTTCCAATATCAATATCTACATTACGATTCATAACAGTAGCAAAAGTACAGGTATAAAGTAGCAACAAAATTTTTTTATGGTTGGGGGTCACCGCAACATGAGGAACTGTATTGAAGGGTCGCAGCATTTAGAACTACTGACATAAAAGATCAGTCAATAATCAGTTAGTCCTCATGTTATGACTATTCATTCAGCAACCCTTCAAAGTTATGACAATGCCAAAGGAAAGGACTTACAACTATTCTTTGTTGTTTGATAAGATTTTCTGCTAAGTTTTGGATAATGAGGGGAAAGTTTGGGAAGGAGTGCATTAAAGTTTTGTGGCCCTTTTGGAGTATTAAAAAGCACTCTTAAGGACTAGTTTGTCTATTTGTAAGCAGGTGTTTTGTAACTGATAGTATCCTTTTTGGAAGCTATTTCTCAAAATAATAGGACAAATAACAAATTACGGGACAAAATAAATAAATATAAGAGACAGAATAAAAGGACAAGAAACAATGGAGAGAAGCAATTTGGAATTAAGGAGAAACTTCCTAACAATGAAAACAATTAATTAGTAGAATAGCTTGCCTTCAGATGTTGTGAATGCTCCATTATTTCAGGTTTCATTAAGGAAGAGATTGGTCAAGCATTTGTCTGGAATGGTATAGAGCAGGGATATCAAACTTTATTGCATTGAGGGCTACATCAGGGTTATCTTTGATCTCGGAGAGTCAGGGGTGGATATGGACAAGGGCAAGCATGTTGGTGATGGGCATGGCCATGGTGGGTGTGGCAATGTTGGGCATTTGACACAGGATGAAGATGCACTTTTTACTTTCTCTTCTTTCTTTTCACAGTACTTACTGGCCTCCCGCAGCATTCTGTTGGCCAAAAACAGATCACATGGAGGCCTCACGGGGCCTCCACCTCAGAAGTGGGTCCCTATCAGTTCAGACCAGTTCGGCCAAATAGGTAGTAACTTGGCCGGACACGTGACCATACTGGTTCTATACTGGGTGCCGCCATGTTTACTTTATTCTCATTTTTCATTGAAAAAATGTAATATTTTTCCTTTTTTAATGGTGTGCTGATGCCAGTCCCAGAGAGGTCCCAGAGATGGGCTGTTTTTCACAAAAACGGAGGCTTTTTTCCTTCCCCCAGCCTCCAGAAGCACTCTGCAGGCTTCAGCAGGGCTGGGTGGGGGAGGGAAAATGCCTTTGTTTATTCAAAAAATGGCCTGTGACTGAGTGTGCATGAGTGACATCAAGTTGGCCATGCCCACTCAGTCACATGTCCCCCATCTAGCCACACCCACCGAACCATAGTAAATAAATTTGAAACCTACCCCTGCTACACCGGACCTTTTTTTGGCCGACATAGTAATGCTGGAAGCTGTGGAGGCTGAAAACAGGCCACACAGAGGCTGCAGGGGCTCACTCCATGGTTTTGGTTGGCAGAGCCACTGTGGGTGGGTCTTTTGAGATTTCCAAGCTGGCCCCATGGGCTAGATTTAAGCACCTATGGGCTGGATTTGCGGATCTTGAGTTTGACACCCCTGGTATTGGGTATCCTGCTTGAGCAGGTGGGTATTCTAGAAGACTTCCAAGGTCCCTTCCAGCATTATTCTGAAATGAAAATGGAAAAAAGCACACCTTTCAGACAGTCCCTTTTTAAAGACTCTTCATATTCATTCTTCAGTATGTTTCCATTTTTCGGCCACCATCCTTTCCCTCCCCGAATAAGGTGCCAGAGAACAACTGATACAAACATTTTAATGAATTATGTAAGTGATTTGTACTTTCCACACATGTTAACATTCACCTTCAGAGTAACTTTCTGATTAAGTTGCAATTGTTCAAGGAAAACAAATGCCAGATTTTTCTCAAAAGTAGATTATTGGCTCTTCCTTATATGATAGTGATCTTCCAGATAACACGGCTATCTCAAAATAATCAATTGAAAATGGCAAGTTCACAATATGTTCAGCATACAGTGCAAACAAGGAATTCTGTATTGCATTTTCAGATCTCAGAGACATTTTCAGAGCCGGGAGGTTTAATAAAGGAGCCAGACTCTAACACGAGGTACTATTAAACTAGGGACAGATTTTCATAAGAAGTCTCTCAGGAGATTTCTCTTCACAGGAAACACTTGTCTTGGGGTAATAAACTGTTGTGTGTGCTGTGCACTGTGCCTTGTGTATTCAAGATATAAAAAAAAGTCTATGACCAGAGTCATTTCTGGTTTTTCCCATCCTTTTGATCACTTGAACTTTTGGGAAAGTCATGCTTGGAAATCATTCCTTTAGGTTTCCTTTTGTAGCAGAAACAGTAAGCTAATAAAGCCATGTGGAATTATCACCACATCTACTCTGTGGATGTGGAAGGGTGCTCCCTTTTTGGGGGGCATGCCAAAAGTTGATCCAGCCATCTTCCTGCAGACATTCCAATATCTTAAAGGGCTGCCAGAAAGAAGAGGGAGTCAAGCTATTCTCCAAAGCACCTGAGGGCAGGACAAGAAACAATGCATGAAAATTAATCAAGGAGAGAAGCAACCTAGAACTAAGGAGAAATTTTCTAACAGTTAGAATAATTAGTCAGTGGAACAACGTGCCTCCAGAAGCTGTGAATTATCCAACACTGGAGGTTTTAAAAAAGAGATTGGATAGCCATTTGTCTGAAATGGTATAAGGTTTTCTGCCTGAGCAGGGGGTTGGATTAGAAGACCTACAAGGTCCCTTCCAACTCTGTTGTTCTGCTCTGTTCTGTTCTATATTTGCTTCTATATTACTGAGGTCTTAATACAAAACTACTGCTTTGAATAAAGGACTGACACAAATGGATGAGTATGATGTCTATGTGGTTTGAATGAGTGGTTATCATCAATTTGGGTAAATTCATGTCTCCAAGCACTCTTTAAATGCAAGGCTTCAATTTGAACGCTATTATGGTGTGAATAATTGCATGTGGATTCAATGGATAGAATAGAAATGTTCTTATCTTAACAGCATTCTCATTGTTATTGTTGCTGTTTTCCAGAAGTTAAACACAACTCTCAGAATCATAGCTACACAGCTGTTCAATACATTTGCAAGGGACATCAATTTGGAGGAGTGGAAAAAACCACACCAGATTTTCTGCAGATATACTGTAAATATGGAATTAGAGCCATCATTATCTCAAAATCCTAATCACCAGGTTGATAGGTTTCCAACCTTCCCTACTGAAAGTGCTAATTGCAATATTATAAGTAAAGCTTCTAGTTTTAAGTTTTGTCCTACGTTGAAATCACTGAACATCTCTCCTTTGCTTTTTAACATGAAGGACTTAGTTGTGTCTGACATCATGAAAAATGTGTTGATTTCTAATGTGTTTTCTCCTTGTTTTTATGAAACTGAATCTATGTGCAAGAAGTGTAATTTATTAAATGTCATGGATGGGTCATCTGACCAGTAGTTTGAGCAAGAAATTCATATCCCATGATTCTGAAAACTGAAAGGTTAATATATAACAGATGCTGCTTTAGGAGGAAAAAAAAAAACCATTACTGGCAATGCTTTTCAATCAATGAGATGCCATTATGAGCCAATTTCTTTTAATCAATGGGCCTTTCTTACTTCATTTACTAAAGAGAGGCCATATACAGTTCATATAAAACAATCCGTAGGCTGATGGCAATTCTTCTTTCCCTTCTCCCTCTCCTCTATTTTTCTCTTTCTACCTGGTTTGTATTTGGCTTCCATTATAAGCATATAATGTGACTTTTTTGGGTAAATGAAATCACAGTTTAATTATAATTCCAGAGTTCAGAAAATAAATTATCTCCTAGCTGGGAAGGTCCCATTTCGCAATCTAAGCTACATTTGTGTCAGAGTTTGTTGCAGAAAAATCAAATCCAGAAAGCACACACAGATAACTGGTTCAGCTGGATTCATTCACTTCCTTATATACATAATAACTGATGAATAAGTGTACAATACAAATAGGAGATTCTTCCAATGTGGTAGAAGTTACAAGCAGAACACAAGGAGAGAACAGTCAGCTTCCATTTCAGAGTTCAGAGCAGAGAAAACCAGACTAGTTTCAGTTTCAATTCTCAACACACTCAGTTTTGTTTCAGCTCCTATTGGCTGACTTAGTTGCTATGCCTATTCATTGGCTGAATTTGTTACCCCAGTCTGGGGTGGGTTACAGAGGTCACTACTTCTGGTTCACTTATGGGTACACCATGCATATATGCTAAGATATCATTCAGGCCATGATCCTTTGCAGGTTGCACATATTTATTCAAGCATCCTTGACAGATGGTGGAACAGCTTTCAATGGATGTAGTCTGCCAATGAAGAGTCACTGCCTCCTTTGGTCATTGGTCTGTTATTTATTTAAAAAATGTACAACTCTCCTGCAATTCAACTCTCTGCGATGTAGAGTTAGCAAACAGCAACATGAATAATTGCATAAACATTTCAGTTAAAATAAGAACTTTGTTTGTGCTTATGTCTTTGAGTGAATGTCGACTCTTGGAAACTGCTTTGTTGAATCCCTGAAGTTTTCTAAGCAGACATGGTGGCACAGTGGTTAGAGTGAGGTATAGCAGGCAAACTCTGCCCTGGAGTTTGATCTTGATGGGGCTCAAGGTCGACTCCATCCCTCTGAGGTCAGTAAATTGTTGGGGATAATATGCTGGCCATCGTAAACTGCCCAGAGAGTGCTATAAAGCACTACGGGGAAGTATATAAATTTAAGTGATATTGCTATTTCTTGGAAGTGGTTTTCCATTGCCTCCTTCCCAGATCTGAGACAAAGTGCAAGGTCACCCAATTGGGCGAGTGACTAAGACTAGATTAGAATTTAACTTTGGTTCTAAGATGGATTTGGGCCTAAGACTGGAATAGAACTGAGATAATAGCCTGGTGCCTGAATTACTACACCAAAGTGGCTGTCACATGACAGTTAATGGGTACTTGTAAACCCCAATATGCCTTACATAACTCTCAATAGAAACTCCAATCATTCTGGCCCCAGCATCCAAGAAACAAGTCATGTTTCAAATGTCCTTTCATGTACTAGAGGGGGAAAAAAGATTAGTCCATGGGTCATCTACTGCAGTGGAAAATAAAAGTGCTTTTATTGTTAAAAAATATTTTTTTCCTAATATTCATCTACAATTTGTTTTTCTATAGTTTAAGACATCACTCCCATGTTTTGAGCTTTTAAATTGGAAGGAACCTTGGAGGTTTTCTAGTTTATTCTTTGTGGAGCGCCTCAAATATTGGGACACTGCTGTCATGCTTAGCCTTTCTTTGCATTAAACTAGACATGCTCAGATCCTGCAACTGTTCTTCATATGTTTTAGCCTCCAGTCCTCTAATCATCCTTGTTGCTCTTCTCTGCACTCTTTCCAGAGTCTGAAGGTTTTTTTAAAAATAATACAGTGATTAAAACTGGATGCAGTATCCTAAGTGTGGTCTTATTAAGGCTTTATAAAGCAATACTAATACAATACAATATAATACAATACAATAGTAGAATTGGAAGGGACCTTGGAGGTCTTCTAGTCCAACCCCCTACCTAGGCAGGAAACTCTATACCATTTCAGACAAATGGCTATCTAACATCTTCTTAAACACTTCCAGTGTTGGGGCATTCACAATTTATGGAGGCAAGCTGTTCCACTGATTAATTGTTCTAACTGTCAGGAAATTTCTTCTCAGTTCTAAGTTGCTTCTCTCCTTGATTAGTTTCCACCCAGTGCTTCTTGTTCTCAGGTGCCTTGGAGAATAGTTTCACTCCCTCTTCTTTATGGTAACCCCTGAGATATTGGAACACTGCTATCATGTCTCCCCTCTAGACATAGCCACTTCCTGCAACCGTTCTTCATATGTTTTAGTCTCCAGTCCCCTAATCATCCTTTTTGCTCTTCTCTGCACTCTTTCTAGAGTCTCCACATCTTTTCTACATCGTGGTGACCAAAAATGAATTCAGTATTCCAAGTGTGGCCTTACCAAGGCATTATAAAGTGGTATTAGCACTTCATGGGATCTTGATTCTATCCCTCTGTTAAAGTAGCCTAGAACTGTGTTGGCTTTTTTGGCACCTGCTGCACATGGCTGGATAATATTTAAATGGTTGTCCACTAGGACTCCAAGATCCCTTTCACAGTTACTACTGTTGATTAAGGTACAACCTATACTGTACCTGTGCATTTTGTTTTTCTTGCCTAAATGTAGAACCTTATTCTTTTCATCATTGAATTTCATTTTATTAGATAGTGCCCAATGTTCAAATTTGTCAATATCCTTCTGTATCTTTAGCCTATCTTCTGGAGTGTTGGCTCTTCCTGCCAGCTTGGTGTCATCTGCAAATTTTATGAGTTCCCCGTTTATTCTGTCATCCAAATAATTGATGAAGGTGTTGAAGAGTACTGGGCCCAAATACCTCACATGATTTTGATTCTGTCGCTTTCTTCATGCAACCTAGGACTGTGTTGGCTTTTTTGGCTGCTGCCACACACTGCTAGTTCATAATTAAGTGACTGTCCACTAGGGCTCACAAGATCCCACTTGCAGTTGCTACTATTGAGCCTAGTTCCACTTAATTAGTATCTGTACTTTTGATTTTTCTCGCCTAAGTATAAAACCTTACTTTTTTTCTAGACTGAATTTCATTTTGTTAGATAGCGCCCAGTGTTCAAATCTGTTTTTCATGCTTAAGGACTTGAACTCAGAGTCTCCTAGTTTCTGGCCTGGTGCTTTAATCACTAGAACCATGATGGCACACATGCCTGAAGTGGCACATGGAGCCAAGTTGCCTGGCCCGCGTGGTGTTGGCCATTCCTCTTCTGGGTTCTTGGCACGCATGCACACACGATGATCAGCTGGCCTTTATGCGTGCGGCAGTACTGGAAATCGGAAGAGCTGGTCTTCCATTTTCTGGTGTGAGTCAGCTAATGGGCGCATGCACATGCACAGCAGTAACTGGAAGTTTTGCTGACATGCTGGAAACTGGAAGTTCATTTTCTAGCACGCACATGTCTCCAAGGAAGCTCCTCTTCCTTGTTCCAACCCAGATGAGCATGTACGAAGTGCTCCCTTTTTGGCACACAAGGTTCACCATCACTGCACTAGACCAAAGGCGTTCCAGTTAAGTATACTTTATTTTTATTTATTTGCTTGCTTATTACATTTTTATGTTGACCATCTCACTGTCACAGTGACTTTGGGCTTCTGACAATATGATGAAAAAGTAAAAAAAAAAAAAAAAAGATAATGCAAAGCGATCAAAATTAAGTGGATTAAATAAGAAACTAATTTCTGCTTCTATTAATCCAGAATGCTCCTTCATCATTTATTCATTAGCATTTTAAAATGAAACTATATCCAAAGCTCTCTGAAACACACATGTACACAATGAGCAACCATTTAAAACATATACAACTTAAATAAAATAAAATAAAAACCCTGTGATACAGACAGAAGCAGGGCAGTCGTCAAAGTCTTAAACAATATTAATTAAAATTCAGTATGGTTAAAATATGATTAAAAAGCCCAGAAAAAAACTGAAATGGCAGTAAATGTAAAGTCTCCTGCTTCAACTGGGAGGAGGGGGTTGAACTAGATGACCTATAAGGTCTGTTCAAACTCTGTTCATCTATTATACAAGAATTCTATAAATGGGAACCACCATTGAAAAGAGTCACACTTTCTTTTTGTGAGAATGTGGGGGAGATTTACATTGCTTAAATCTTGCAGTCAAATAAAAGTGATAGCTATTATAATCCAGGTTTGTTTCTTAAATGATTCAATTGTGCATATGCCAACAATTTAAAAGTATAAATATTTAAACTTTAAAAGAAAGAAAGATGGGAAAAATCTATTTAAATCATTGGGAAAATCATGTGGTTTATATGATGATGTCAACAATTTGAACCAATATCATTGTTTGGTTTGACCTCAATGAACTTGCTTTATTTCACCTCTCTGGTATGCCAGAAAATATGATTTGTAGTTTACATTACCCACTACATTTCAATGAAATGTGGAATTAAATGTCATCTCATACAGCGTTATGTGGAAGATCATAGTTCACTGGTAAAGGACATGCTTTGCATGCGGTAAATCCAAAAGTTTATCCTTGGCATTTCCACTTCTTAGAATTAGGAAACAAGAAATAGGAAAAACACTTTTCTAAATCCCTGAAAACCTCATTGCATCTGGTTATATTTTTGAGATGCATCTTTATGTTGTTGTTGTTAATTGATGAGCATTACCTCAAAAGATGGTACAGAAATATTAATTAAATCTACACAGTTTTACCCTGATTCTGCCATCCACTTTGCCATTTCTATAAGTCCTACTCTTTTGCAGAGCTTTTTCAGATGCTACTACTGCTTGTTGGATTTTCTTAGAAATATGTTGGGTCCTTAGTTGTTGTTGTTTCTTTAGGCAGATGATCCTAAAACTATTTGGAGAGTTTCAACTTCCTCTGATACATGGTTCATGACAAAAGCTTTAAATTGTAGAGTGAAGAAGCTGAACAAAGAGGTTTAATTCCAACATCAGACTAAAACAATGGGCCAGCTAAATGACTTTAGAGGGTCCTTTGTGAAAAGAGGTGTTGAGCTCAGAGATAGTATAATATCTATGGTGTGAATGTTGCATTTGTCCACCTATATTCCTCAGCTTTTCTAACTGGGTAATTCTGGGAGTTGAAGTCCAGGCATCTTCACGTTGCCAAAGTTGAGAGACGCTGATTTACAGGAAAGACTTGGTTTGTGTTAATAAACTTACAAATGATTTCTATATGGAGAAGTTTAGAAATTATTCACAATTATTCTCAAATATACTTCCATCATCTCTTCTAGGGGCAGCAATGTTGCCATGCAAACACACACACAAACACACACACACACACACACACGCAACATCACAATGCCCTTACCTAATGAAAGAAAAGTCACATATCATTTCACAAAAGAACCTGAGTGAACTTGAGTGAATATGTTTAGCAGGATACCTCTTTCTTTTTCTTTCTTTTTTTCCTTTTTTTTCTGGAAGATCAGAAACAATCTTCCTTTGCCATCCGGCATGGAGCAGAAGCGAAGAAGAACAGATGAGTTGCCAATTCTCAGATGACATACCCCTGCCAGGATATTTACAATAATAAATGCAGCAATCTGCAGTCCAGTGAAAAATGGATTTTGAAGAGGAATAGCTTTGTGTTGTGTTGTGTTGTGTTGTGTGTGTGTGTGCGTGCGTGTGTGTGTGCATGTAGTAATAATAATAACAAAGGCTACATTAAAATCTCACGGATGAACCCAAGCAAAGTTCAAGTTGCAAAGTTGAAAAAATCCCCATCTCAAAACATATATGTCTCTACCATCTGGAAAATATGGGATTTTATGTATTTAAATTAGGCAAATATGTGTATTTCAGAAGGTTATATTAATCTCACTTCCAAGAGCTGCAGGCTTCTGCCAAGTCATTAGCTCTCAACCTATAGTAAGAAAGCAAGCCTCCCAAAAAGACAATTTGGAACATATGGTAGATATGGGCTAATATTGCCACTATACTTCTATGCCAACAGCCAGTACTCAGATGTAAGTTTCCACCAACAAAATCAGATTTAGAATTTATGGCTTATTTTCTGGTTATATTTGGGACTAGAATCTAAATGCTGAGACTCTGGAAAGAATGTAGAGAAGATCAACAAATATGATTAAGGAGTTGGAGGCTAAAACATATGAGGAACATTTGCAGAAATTGGGTATGTCCAGTCCAGTAAAGGGACGCAGTGGCCCAGTGGCTAAAATGCTGAGCTTGTCGATCAGAAAGGACAGCAGTTCAGTTGTTCGAATCCCTAGAGCCATGTAACTGCGTGAGCTCCCCTTACTTGTCCCAGCTTCTGTCAACCTAGCAGTTCAAAAGCATGTAAAAATGCAAGTAGAAAAATAGAGACCATCTTTGGTGGGAAGGTAACTCCGTGTTCCTTTGGCATTTAGTCATGCCAATCACATAACCACAGAGACATCTTCGGACAATGCTGGCTCTTTGGTTTAGAAACGGAGATGAGTAACACCCCTAGAACCAGAAACGACGAGCACATATTTGTGGGGGAACCTCTACCTTTACCTAGTCCAGTAAAAAGAAGAGTAGAGATGGCAATGTTCCAAAATTTGAGGGGCTGCCATAAAGAAAAAGCAGTCAACTATTTTCCAAAGCAGAAGGCAAGACAATAAACAATAGATGGAAAGTAACCAAGGAGAGAAACAATCTAGAATGAAGGAGAAATTTCCTGAAAGTGAAAACAGTTAACCAGTGGAATGGTTTGTCTTCAAATTTTGTGGGTGTTCCATCACTGGAGTTTTTTAACAAGAGGCTGGATAGCAATTTATCTGAAATTATGTAGGCATTTCCCGTGAGCAGGGTGTGGGACTAGAAGATCTTTAAGGTCCCTTCCAACTTCAATGATGTTCTTATGAGTTACCAATGTAATTTTTAATGGGTAAGAACTGGACCACAATATTAATTAAAACTTAAATGTAAAAGAAATGAAATCAAGTATTGATGGAACTCATCAATATGCTATGAAATACAATGATTGGCAGCAGTTCTTCAGACCTACTTACAAGAGGATTGGACCTCCGCTTGCCCAAATTTTCCCTGTGACTTCATCCCATTTTAATAATTTTTATGAATCCTTGATACATTGCTTATTCAAAATCAGTGATTGTGCAACTGTATTTCTGTGTGTTTTGCTTAAAACAAGTGTTAAGACTTCAGTGTTACAAACATGAGAGATTTAAAAATAATAAATTAAAAAATCTTTGAGCTATCCCCCTGAATGGTAGTTGAATATACAACGTCAAATCCAGAGATAGGAGAAATGAATCAGGAATGTATTACAATTACAGATTATTTCTTTCTACAGAAATAGTATAGATTGCACTTGAACACACTTGGGTTTGGAATGCAATAGACAATTGTGTCTTGCATGTGAGTTATATTGAAATTTCCTGTGGCTGTATTGGATAACAGGGAATATATGAAATCATCAGTCATGCTTAAGACAGGAATGACAGGCCAAGAGAGAAATTGTCAGAAAAATAATCTTGTCTGAGAAGCAATGGGAATCTTCTCCAGAGTTGATTTTTCTTTCTTTTTTCTTTTTTTAAAAAAAGGAAAAGAAAAAAGATTAATGCAACCACCGGTTTGCAAAATAATGTATCTATATAAAACTGATTAGTATAATGAATTACTTTCACAAAGAAATAGTGTGTTGGACCTAAACCTCACATTGATAGGTAATTCGGGTTTTTCCTATCCATTATAGCTCGTGACAGGAGTTTTTGATAGAATTATGATTGCAGAGTTGGGCCATTTGCATGGAGTCTCACAAAGGCATGTAAAATTCTCTTAAATGGTGTAGATGGGAGTAGTCATATTATGATTGGAAATTCTTTCTGCTCCTTTACTGCTATCTAATTATGTGAATGATATGCCAGATAGGTTTTCTGCCCTTGTTGCTTCTCCATTCCTTTAGTTTTCTCTTTGCCTACCTACAATAATTCAGAGTAATATTAAGAGTAAAGATTCATGTGTGCTTTCTGCTTTCCCACCCCACTATTTAAATAGCGGATTAAGACCATATATCAAGCAGATTAAATAGCACTAGCACTTAGACTTATATACCGCTTTACACTCCTCTCTAAACAGTTCACAGAATCAGCATATTGCCCCCAACAATCTCAATCCTCATTTTGCTGACCTGGGAAAGGATGGAACAAATCAAACTGCTGACAGTCAGCAGAATTAGTCTGCAATACTGCACTCTGTAACTACTGTGCCACCATGGCCCTTAAAAGTTAAAGCCCTACTATCACAGTTCAGAGAAAGTGCTTATTTCCCGCCCTTGAGCTGCTAAAAAACACCATTATAAATGTTATTTATCTATTTATTGAATTTATATGCCATCCATCCTGCATAGATATACCTTTTTTTTTAAAAATATTTCCTTTAATATTTTTACAAATAATTCAGGACAGAGAATATAATGTATTTTTGGAGTATAAGAAGCACTTCCCCCCCTAAAAAAGGTGAAAATTTATGTGTGTCTTATACATCAAATGTATCTCCCACCCACCCACCAAACCCCACCCTTTGACCTCTGCCTCCCAGCAATTTGCCTCCTTACAGCAAACAGCAAACAGCCTGTTTAAGTTTTAGCTTCAGCACAGCCTGATTAGTACAAGCAGCTGATTGTCGGGCCTGACAATCAGCTGTTTCCGGCTATAGGGATTGCCATAGCCTGTTGCCACCCTTGCATGCCCCATTTTTGGCATCCATATCCTGTTTTCAGTCTCCGCACAGCGGGAATCAGAATGGGCGAAAAATGAGGCTCATGGAGGCCAAAAACAGGGTGTGTGGAGACCAAAAATGGGTTGTGGAGGCCAAAAATGGGGCACATGGAGGCAATGGCAATCCCTGCAGCCTAAAACAGCTGATGATTGGGAGGCAGATCCAACCAACAATCAGCTGCTTGGGCTAATCAGGCTGTGCTGAAGCTAAAACTTAAACAGGCTGTTTGCTGTTTGCTGTAAGAAGGCAAATTGCTGGGAGGCAGAGGTCAAAGGGTGGGGGTTGGTGGGTGGGGGTTGGTGGAACTCATCAATATGCTATGAAATACAATGATTC
Organism: Thamnophis elegans; assembly: GCF_009769535.1. Lineage (NCBI taxonomy): Eukaryota > Metazoa > Chordata > Lepidosauria > Squamata > Natricidae > Thamnophis > Thamnophis elegans. The sequence continues at coordinate 15,535,338 of NC_045558.1, read as the reverse complement.
AGCACAGCCTGATTAGCCCAAGCAACTGATTGTTGGTTGGATCTGCCTCCCAATCATCAGCTGTTTTAGGCTGGAGGGATTGCCATTGCCTCCATGTGCCCCATTTTTGGCCTCCACAACCCATTTTTGGTCTCCACACACCCTGTTTTTGGCCTCCATGAGCCTCATTTTTCGCCCATTCCGATTCCCGCTGCGTGGAGACTGAAAACAGGATATGGATGCCAAAAATGGGGCATGCAAGGATGGCAACAGGCTATGGCAATCCCTATAGCTGGAAACAGCTGATTGTCAGGCCCAACAATCAGCTGCTTGTACTAATCAGGCTGTGCTGAAACCGAAACGGGCTGTTTGCTGCAAGGAAGCAAATTGCTGGGAGGCAGAGGTAGATTTTTTTTCTTGTGCTAATTAGTCTGTGCTGAAACTGAAACTGAAATGGGCTGTTTTCTGATTGCTGCAAGGAAGCAAATTGCTGGGTGGCAGAGGCAGATTTTTTTTCTTGTTTTCCTCTAACCCTACCCAAAAGCTAAGTGCGTCTTATACTTTGGAGCATCTTATACTTCAAAAAATATGGTATATAATGCTCCTTCCTCCTCTTACTTTCCCCCACAGCAACAACCCTCAACTGAGAGAGAATGATTGGCTAAAGTGATCCAACTGGCTTTCCTACCTAAGGCAGGACTAGAATTCAGTTTCCTGGTGATTAGTCCAAAGTACCTCAGCCAGCTTTCATTTCATACATCAGAGATTAGAACTTAGTTTTCTGACAATTGTCCCATTCAGCTGGCTTTCATCCCTAAGGCAGGACTAGAATTTGCCATATCCTGGTTTCTAGCCTGATGTCTTTACCACTAGAACAGTGATTTCATATTAGTTTGCCATCTAATGGTCATATCTTGGTTTTGTATTAGCAATGCATGCTAAGAAGAGGACCTAGGAGATTCCCCTGGCTTGGTTCCCCTCCTTCCTGCTAAATATCCACAGCTGGATGAGCCAAGTATCAATTGACTATGATAGATGGGGGGGGGGATCTAGAATTAAACTCCTTCAATAAATAGGAACATATTTGACTCCTGTGTTCCTCAGTAGGGCAGATCTTCATTCTGGTTTGTAATAAGACACAAATCTGACTTTGATGCATTTGTAAATATTCTGCTCGGTAAGTCAGGTCCTAAATAGTGAATTGAGTGTTCTTAATGGGAAGAAAAATGGAAGAAAAATAACTATAAAAGATAGTGATGTAGTGGTGGGATTCTGCCAGTTTAATAACCGGTTCCAAGATTGCATGCTTCGTGCGCGCCTGCAGAGTTTTAAGAACTTTCCTTTCGCATTACTGCTGGGGAGTAACACAGCTGAGGTACAGCAATCCTCTCTGCCATGTGAATCAGCGGAGAATATATATGTAAGTAAAGCTCAGGCGTGGGCAAGAAGGCCCACCTGATCGTTGGAGTGAACCGGTTTGATTCCAGCTGATCATCAGAGCTACCAGTTCACCCAAACTGGTCCGAACTGGTAGAATCCCCTCCCTGCACTAATGCCAATACTATTTTCCTGTCAAAAAGGTCTAGTTTTTTTTTCTATCTAGCATTCTTCACAATAACTTCTCCCAAACTTCCCTGAGTCCTGTAAAAAAAAAATGTTTAAAGTTTTCTTATTTACTCAAGCTTCCAGTAAGAAAGGAACCACTTTATAATGTCTTTGTTTTAGGATTTAGTAGAAGTAAAGGGAATCTCTTTTAGACATGAAAATGCTTCCTGATTTCCCTAGTACACTACTAGTGGAATATGGTTATGCCACCTTTACATTATAGCATTCATTTTAAAGATTGTTTATGCCAATAATACAAAGGCCCACGGACAAGCTCTCCCCATATTTCCATCATAAATGCTTTATTTATACAACTTTACTATAAAGGCACCTTGCTGTTTTAGTCAGTAGATGCTGTCCTACCACCAGCTGTGATCACACAGGATATTTGAAATAATATGATGTGCTTTTTGTGTCTGTTTCTTCTTTCTTCTGTCCTTCGCTGACACCGCCTTTTTTTTTTTTTTTGAAAGTATGTCCGGCCGAAAAACTGTAATAAATCCGTGACAGATACTAAATAGGTGCTTATGAAATTGATGCCTGAAAATAAGATGCCTGGTGACTGGAGAGAGAGAGAGAGAGAGAAAGGAGTCAGAAACAGCCATGGATTATGAATGAGGCATTCAGTATCATGGAGAGAATATGATTACAAAAATCAAGGAACTGGCATGCAGGGAAACTGAACAAGGTGAGGGTGGCAGGATCTTTGATTGGGCAATGCAATGGATGAAGTGAGGCAGGGAGAGATTCATCAGACAAGAAATGAAAGTGTGGAAATAGAGTTGGAGAGTCAAGGAAGGTACGGAAAAGTCAATCTTTGATGATGTCAAGAGCTGCACTGAGTCACTCCGTCTCCCGGGGCCATCAAGGCAGCAGATGGCAAAGAGCTAATGAAGCCCAGAAACAGAGCTAACTGCTTCAAAGAACACCTTGCAAATGGCATGACGTCACAAAGGGATGGCCTGCAAAGGGGCTGGGTGTGCACTCAGGTTTGGATGAGGCCTCAATCAGACCAGGCTGAGCCTGTTAAAATTTCCTTCTGCGAGTCTCTGGCCATTTTCTTTTTATCATTTCTTCCCTCAGATATCAGGTGTTTCACTCTGATCCTTGCACCACTGTTTTTTGCTAAAAAAAAAAAAGCAACAACAACAACAATAACAAAGCTATAACTAAATAAGGATGTGGTAAATATAAATAAGCATAATACTGGAAGTCCTCATGTTAACCATTTGTTTAGAGGCTGTTCATAGTTTCAATGATACTGGGGGGGGGAAAGTGACTTGGAATGTTCCCCACACTTTCAGCCATCACAGATTCCCCACAATCACATGATCAAAATTTAGATGGCTGGCAACAGGCATGTACTCTGGGGTCATTGGTTATCATTTGTTACCTTCCCACCAGCTTCTGACAAGCAGTCAATGCAGAAAGCAATAGAATGGAATGGAATGGAAGGAAATGGAAGAGAAGAGAACATTAGAATAGAATAGAATAGAATAGAATAATAAGTTTATTGTCACTTTGAATGCACACTAATTGTCATATATTAAAATGAAATTTCATTGCATACAGCTCTCAAAGGGTCACCACCTCTGCACTACATGAGAGAATAGAATAAATACAAAATTATGCATATACCCGCATACAGGGATAGGTACTGCTGGTTTTACTACTAGTTCACAACCCACTCGCACGTGCACCAGGCGTGTTCTTTGCATGCATGCACTATTCAATGTAAATTGTTCTTTGCACATGCACAGAACAATTTACAGTTTACTGCACATGTGCAGTCACTGAAAACCAAAATGGCAGTGGCCCAGCAATGGCAAGAGAACCATTTCGTGTGAATTACACTACTAGTTCGGCCGAACAGGGCTGAACTGGGAGCAACCCACCTCTGCCCTCATATATTATGTGACATAGATTTTCACTTAACAATTGCATGACTCAAATTAACTGCAGTGATTCACTTAACAATTGTGGCAGAGATCATAAATTCAGATGCGTCTCAGTTAACAACTGTGCTGTTTAGCAACCAAAATTCCAGGCCCAATTGTGGCTGTAAATTGAGAACCACCTCTGCTTACTAACACCCTAAACAAGAACAGTGGGTATTTCACCTACATAAACTATTCCCACTATTACCGTGTCGGCTGGCATCATGTAACATAAACTATAATATATAAATTCAGGATACAGGATTGCTGGATACACAGAGCATGATGAATGTCCACAGACAAGGAACCTTACTTTGGGTAATAGTGCTATGTGAATTCAGCCACTGAAGAGTAATATGTGTTCATCTGAGAACAAGCAATTTATTTACTGGATTTATTTACCATCTAAATTTCAAGGACATGTAGTGCCAGAATCCAATTATGGAATGCAGTAGTGATATAATGCAATTAATGCAAATGATTTAACCATTCCTGGATGTGATGGCTGCATTCATAGTTTGTCCAAAGATCCTGCAGAAGAGCCAGGTTTTACAAGCCTCTAGAACGTCTGAGGGACATGGTAACTCAGTGGCTAAGACCTTGAGCTTGTCGATCAGAAAGGTCAGAAGTTTGGCAGTTCGAATCCTGAGTACCACGTAATAGAGTGAGCTCCCATTACTTGTCCAGTTTTGGCAACCTAGCAGTTCAAAGTCATGTAAAAATGCATGTAGAAAAATGGGAACCAACTTTGGTGGGAAGGTATCAGCATTTTGTGTGCCTTTGGCATTTAGTCATGCCAGCCACATGACCACGGAGACAACTTTGGACACAGCTGGCTCTTCAGCTTTGAAATGGAGATGAGCACCACCCTCTAAAGTCGGCAATGACTCTAGCACATATTTGTGAGGGAAATATTTACCTTTACCTATAAAAGGTCTGAGAGTAGACACCTCAATAGGTAGAGGCTACTCCAATGGAGAAGGGTCCCCAAAAAGAATGCCCACCATCAACCCCTTCCTCTTTCATCTCATGAAAGAGAAGAAACTTCAGGAGACACTCCTTGACCCCACATCAAAAGTTTTCAGTTTAGCACCATTCTGTTAATGTGTGGTGACATGTAGCCTGGATTCACAGGAGGAAGGGGCTGATTTTCAGATGCCAAAGAGACAGCAGAACTTGGAATGTCTCATTGTAAGGAAGAGGTCAAGAACAGACCCTCCCTAGCAGTTCACTGAGTATATTTATAGTTATGCAGATAGTTGCTTCACTCTGGCAAGATTCTGTTTGTAGGTGAACAATAAAACTACTCAGAAGAACCTCCACATATCGTTCTTAGGGAGGTTTTTTTTGAGGGGGAAAGAAGGGAGTTGATATAATATAAACCTACAATAAAGTAGGATTAGTTCATATTAATATGCTTCTTATCTGGATTACCCCGGAAGGCTGACTTAAATTTTTCAAGACTGAATGTTTTTCTACCCTGCTCTCTTTTCTCGCCTGCTCTCTTCCTGGAAAACTAGGGAAGGTGTGATGGAATGTAGTGAGGAGGTGGATCTCCAGGAGGGAGGGGGTGCGTTTCAGAAGCATACAAGGTAACTAAATCCAGATGTTACGTGTGAGAAGAAAAAGGTGAAGACAGTCTCTCCCTAACAATCCACAGAATATACTGCAAATGCAGATAGTCCACTGCTCAGTCTGGCAACATTTTGCCTATAGGTGTGCAACAATAAGGAACACAACTTGTACCATATGCCATTTTTTTAAATTTCTGGCCTGATAGAAGGTCCCTCCTGAAATACTTCCGTGCTTTTCCTCCACCTGCAATAGGAGCAGAGGTGATACTCAGCTGGTTTGGACCAGTTCGCCCAACTCGTAGCGGAAATTGCCTGCCCACCCGCCCCGGTTCTATTTAGGCATGTTTTTGAGGCCAGACACATATGCGGAAGGCACATGCATGAGCAAACCACATGTGTGGAAAGCCGGGAGCATGTGCGGAAGGGCCACATGTGCCCACAAAGCAGGCACATGCACATGTGAAGCAAGCAGGCAGTCAGAGAACCAGTGGTCGCAAAATGTGAAATCCACCGCTGAATAGGAGCTGTCACTTAGCAGACTGGGATGACCACAAATGTTGCCTACAGCCTAAGAATTGTGGTGGTGCAGTGGTTAGAATGCAGAATTGCAGTTCAATTCTGATTGGCTAAAGGTTGACTCAGTCTTCCATGCTTCCAAGGTTAGTGAAATGAGGATCCAGATTGTTGGGGGAAATATGTAAACCTCTTAGAGAGGGCAGTAAAGCACTGTGAAGTATACATTTAAGTGCTATGACTACTGGTAGAATGCAGGTCTTCCTTCTGTCTTCCAGGGTCGTTCTCACATATCACTATAATTACCCCTATTTTTTAAGGTCTTTGGGAAAGGCAATGCTGAAATCTATGCCTGATATTGATTGATTGGTGAAATCTTAAAATGAGGAACCAGCAGCATGGGTTTCTACTCATCCCTTGTTCAAACCGTAACAAATGATAGAGTACTTCATCCAGAGATTTATATGCTGCCCGGAGTCCTTCGGGATTGGGCGGCATATAAATTCATTAAATTTTGAACTTTGAACATTGATGCACATAATCTTTTCCTTACAGGTCATCCTAAGCTTATTTTGACTTATTTGTTAGTGATCATTCAATGTTACCGCAGTATTGAGAAGAGTGATTCCATCAGTCATTGCATCACTAGGATCACATGATCAAAATTTGGGTAGCTGGCATGTATTTACAATGATTGCAGTATCCTGAGGGTAGAAAAAGAAGCAATGGGTAGACACTAATTAAGGAGAGAAGCAACTAGAACTGAGGAGAAATTTTCTGACAGAACAATTAATCAGTGGAACAGCTTGCCTCCAGAAGTTGCGAATGCTCCAACACTGGAGGTTTTTAAGAAGATCTGAAATGGTTTATGGTTTACTGTCTAGGCAAGGGGTTAGACTAGAAGACCTCCAAGGTCCCTTCCAACTCTGTTATTCTATTCTATCCTGAAGCTCACATAATCATCATTTGTGACCATCTCAAGACAACTTCCAACAAGCAAAGTTATGACAGATTTACCTAATGGTGGCATGATTCACTTAACAACTTGTTTAACTTCCATAGCAAAGAAGGTTGTAAAATTGGACCACCACTCACCACCATGCTTAGCAATTGAAAATCTGTTCCCAAATGTAGCTGTAAATCAAGGATTACCAGTAATGCAACTAGGCAAATTGAGCTGCCACATAGAGAACTGACAGCAAGGTTAATTTCAGCATTCTTGGCATATGCATAATTACTATTTTATTTTCTAAAACTTTCAGCAATAGTCTTGATAATATGTTCTCCTTTCTGGATGTTATTTTAGGGAAGGGAAAAAAATCATATTTAGCTTGACGTTATTTTTCTGGAGGTAAAGCCCTATTAACTGATATCTCTGCTTCAGCTGCCTTGCATATTTGAAGTAGCCATAATATTATTTCTCCATCCATTTTTTTTTTTTTGCTTTTCAAATCCTCTCTAATCTCACTGGATCTTCCCTAGACCATCCAATTTATTGCATTTGGTTTAACTACCTGAACTTAATCTTGACACCCAGGAAACAGGTGGTGGTGGCATTTTGTAGTCTTTGCTTTGAAAGCCTGAACAGCTGGGGAGCGGGGAGCATGAGAGAGGGAGACCTTTAAAATTAAATCAACCACGGAACCTCAGTCACTGGAATGCTTGAATACTAAAATTGTTTTGCTGTATACAGATTTTTTAATTCATTGCTTTTCAGTTTATCTCTGTATTACCTAACATTTTAGATGCATTTCTGATTTACATTTTATACTATCATGTTATAATAAGCTGCCCTGGGAAAACTTGTTTTTGAAAGGGAAGGATACATTTCGTTTTAAACAAATAAATTAGACATACTGTAGACATACTTTTGAAATAATGCCAACCAAATTGGGAAGAGAATATTCTTTAGTTTTACTGACGTTTATAACCTTCCAGTTCAGTTTCCTGAATTTCAAAGAACAAAAGATTGTGGAAAACAAAGCTATCTTTTAATTGTGCCTAATTTTGTTCATCCTTCCTCTAAATATTGTTAGTTTTGCTTCTATAAAAATCTCTTTACGTTAATATTAAATGTAGCATTAATATAAAACAAGACAGTGGATTAGAGTTTTATTTTATATAAATGCAGTTACAAGTAAACCTGGATTTACAGCTGTGTTACTCAGTGACTATTTGAACTTACAAACTACTTAAACAAGGGACGTAAGACCTGGATCTGAAGTTCTGCAGTTACGTAGCTCAGCAACATGACCATTTGTACTATCCCACAGTCCTTTGAGTCCCTTAGACTGCAAGACGATCAAACCAGTCAGTCCTAGAGGAAATCAACCCTGACTGCTCTTTAGAAGGCCAGATCCTGAGATGAAACTCAAATGAAAGGAAGGACTCACCTAATGAGAAGGAAGGACTCACTGGAGAAGAGCCTAATGCTGGGAAAGATTGAGGCTAAAAGAAGAAGGGGACAGCAGAAAACGAGGTGGATGGGTGGAGTCACCGAAGCAGTAGGCATGAGCTTAAATTGGTTCCAGAGAATGGTAGAGGACAGGAAGGCCTGGAGGAACATTTGTCCATGGGATTGCAATGAATCGGACATGACTTTGCAAATAACAACAACAACAACAGTACCAGGATGGTATTTTATGATGGTTTTGCAAAACCACACCATGGCAGATAATAACTATGGTGTTTGCTTAGTGATCACAGTGTTGATTGTATGACTGCATCTAACAACATGAGTGACACATTTTATAACTGTTATGACTTATAACCATGATGGGTAGATTCTGTTATGTCTCTGGAGATTTTCAGTCATCCAGGTCATAGTTGTTGCTTTTTTAAAAGGCAACTGGACTTTCCTTGAAGAGATATGTCTTCAACGAAAAACAAAAAAAAAGTCCAGTTGCCTTTTGAAATAACACCTTTGGAACAGGTTCTATTATGGTTTTAACTCAGGGGTGGGATTCAGCCGGTTCACACCAGTTCAAGTGAACTGGGTGCTAATTTTAAATCTGGTTCACTGAACCAGTAGTTGCAAGAACTGGCTTGGCCCTCCCATCTACCCCACCCCTTCCATGAGTCTCCATGTGGCTTGTTTTGGATGCCAGATAAGTGCAGGTCCTGCTCAAAGGCTCTGGGAGGGCAAAAAATGGGACTTCCACAAGTGATGGAAGTCCAGAAATAGGCCCATTTCCAGCCTCTGGAGGGCCTCTAGATGCAGGGGAGGCCATTTTCACCCACCCAGAGGCTCGAGCAAAGCCTCTGGAGCCTGGCAAGGGCATAAAACAGGCCTACTAGAAGTTATAGAAGTCCAAAAATGGGTCTCTGGAGCCTGAGGGAGGCTGTTTAAGCCTTCCCAGAGGCTTGAGGAAAGCCTCTGGAGCCTGGGAAGGGCAAGAATCACCTCCGCTATACTGCAAGAGGCCAAGTGGGCCACGCCCACAATCACCACGCCCACCCAGCAACCAGTCAGAGAATCAGTTGCTAAAATTTTTGAATCCCACCCCTATTTTAACTTGAGGACTATATTTCTGATGTAAAAACACAACGCAAGCAAAAACCTACTAATCATAGAGGGATCTACTATCTACCTACACAATTGAATTTCATGATTAATTGTAACATGGGCATTGTAATTTTAATGCTGTGTGAACACTATATCCTTACTTCCTTTTTATTTCCACACATCAGTGGTGGGTTTCAAATTTTTTTAGAACCTATTCTGTAGGCGTGGCCTGTTTTGTGGGAATGGCTTGGCGGTCGTGTGACCAGAAGGGAGTGGCTTGGCGGTCGTGTGACCAGGTAGGTGTGGCAAACTTGGAAAATGTGGTGAAACTCCCCTTCTTCTGGTTAAATTCTACTCATTTCAATCATTACCCAAACCTCTTTAGAGTTTAAAAATATTCTTTCTCATGCAAAGAGAAAACCTATATCTCCCCCTCCCCACCTGCCACCCGCAAGTTGTGCCCCAAAATAGTAAAACCTCCATGAAAATAATGCCAAATACTTATTTCGGGGTTCAAAAAAAATAAGACAGGGTCTTATTTTTGTGGAATCATGGTAGGATTTAATTGGGCGCTGGTTTTAGTTCATAGAATAGATCTACGAATATAATTGGAAGGGATTTGTGTGTGTGTGTGTGAGAGAGAGAAAGGCGGGGAGAAAATAAGAGAGAAAGGAAGGAAGGAATGGAGGAAGAGTGAGAAAAAAGAGAGAGGGAAAGATAAAAAGGAGAGAGAGAAAGAAAGAAGGAAGGAAGGAAAGAGAAAGGAAGGAAGAAAAAATAAAGAAATAAAAAGTAAGTGGGAGAGAAATGAAAGAAAGAAAGCTGAGATATATAGGTTTTCTCTTTGCATGAGAAAGAATATTTTTAAACTCTAAAGAGGTTTGCGTAATGATTGAAATGAGTAGAATTTAACCAGAAGAAATATAGACCCCTGCATCTGGGTAGGAAAAATGAAAAGCAAAAGCAAAGAATGGGACTTGGCTTGGCCAAGAAGTTCATGTTTTCTCAGTAGAGATGTTGTAGTAAGTTGGAAGTAGGAACTACATTACTCCAAGTTCTGATTTGAAGACCAAGATAATGTCTGACTTCCAGCTCAGTCAATGCTCCACCCTGCCCCACCTGCCCCCCCCCCCCCCCAAGTTGCATCCATAAAGGGAGCATGGGGCAGGAAGCCCCAAGGAGGGAGAAAAGAAGGCAGAAATCGTGGCTGCTTTTGCAGCTGAGGCTCCCTGGGGTGGAACCTGCAGCCTGGAACTTGAGAGGGTCTTGCGGGGGAAGCCCCTTTATGCAATCCAACTCTCTTTCAAGTGGACAGGAAGTTCCCTCCTACCATGCAGGCAGCAGGTTGAAAATCAGACAGTCGTGGGAATTGCCTGCAATTCTTGTTACTGTGAGGCTGCACATTGCAAAGAATGGAGCAAGGCGATGGTGGGTTGGGGTGGAGGACGAAGCAAGGCAGGGGCTGCAGAGCTGCCCCAAGGCCCCACACTGGCTTACCTGAAGGCCCTTCAGCCAGGCCACCCATGCCAAGCCCTCCCCCCTCTGCAGGGAGCGACATCCCTTGGCTAACCTGCTTTCCAGGTTCATTCTCCGCTACGTGTTCAGGACAAGAAAATTAGTCTGTGCGACCATGGTAAAAAAAAAAATACCAGCAATTCAGACCCTTCAACTTCTCGCCAAAAAAAAAAAAGTATCGCGAAGTTGGAAGTAGTCCCACAGACAACTTTTCTTGCCTTGCACATGTCAGTTGAGAATGGAGCAGGTAAGCAGGTTAGTGAAGGGATGTGGCTGCCTTGGGAGGGGGGGAGAGATCTGAGTGTGTTTGTGTGTGTGAGAGAGAGGGGAGGAGATGAAGAGAACTTTGCTGCCAGCCCTGGATCTCTCTCTCTCTTTCTCTTCCTCCCTCCCCCCTCTCTCTGTCTCTGTCTATGTGTGTGTGTCTGTCTGTCTCTCTCTCTCTCTCTCTTTCTCTCTCTCTCTCTCTCTCTCACACACACACACACACCCATACACACACACACACACACACACACACACACACACACACACACAAGTCTTTCTTTGGGATCGCAGCACAGATGCCCCTCCCAAGATCGCAAGGCTGAAGGCTTTGGATTGAGCTTTTTGGGGATGTGTTTCTGGTGCTGTGGTCCCAATAAAGATCAGCAGGAAAAGTGGGGTTGGATTTTCCTTCAGCCTGTCCTTTCTCCCTTCTCTTTGGCAGCCACCTGGTTTCCAATGGGGTGCGGGGGGAGAAATCCATGTTTTTCCTCCCTCTGCATGGATTTCCTCCCTTCATTGGAAACCAGGCAGCTGTCAAAGAGAAGGGAGTGTGCACCAGGTGGGCTTTTCCAACAGCCGAAGAATGAACAGGCGCGCGCACACACACACACACACACACACACACACACACACACTGCCAAAAGGCTCAACCCAAAGCCTTCAGCCTTGCAATCCTGGGAATGGATGTCTGTGCTGTGATACCAAAGAAAGGACAGTCTGCAGGAAAATCCACCACCCAAAAGTCTTGGAGCTCCCTCTGCGCGCCCGCCAGCCCAAACCTCCCAGAAGCTTCTGCTGACGGGTGAGGGGGGGGAGCTCCGAGCCTTCTTCCCTTCAGGCAGAGCTGATTCTGCACCTTCTACGTTTTCCCTGGCAGAGACACGTGCCCGCCCACCTGCCTGTCTTGCCTTACTCAAGTTGGTGTGGAGTGGGGAAGGGCCATTCCTTCTCCTCAGCTTACACACGGTTCCACATCCGCAGTTGATCTCTTTCTGGCCAAAAGGGCACCTTTTTGGTCCCAGTGGGGCTTCTGGAAGAGAGTGGCTGAAGCATCTTTACCTCCTCCTGCCAGCCGAAAGAAAAGCCCCAGGGAGATATTGATACAAAGTCAATCGCCTCACGATGCGGCCGGTAATTACCCTGTCAAGCGGCTACAGCTGATTCAAGTGCCGATCGGAACAAAGATAAGCACAGAAAATTGTGGCGGATCAGCTCATGTAGTAGTGGCTGGCTGGCTCGCTCCCCAACATCTGTAATCTGATTGAAAAGCTGAGCTGTGACTTTCTGGTAGAATGGACTAGGTTCCACACAAGCCAAATGGTACTTATTGATCACTTCCAGATGCCAGCCGCTCCTCACCTATTTTGCTATACTTAGCAGAGAGCTAGATTGTAACGCTGGACCAGCGATCCGGCTCCTCATGAGGTGGCTATGTTAGACAGCCCCCTCTACCGCCACTTCAACCCTTTCAATTTAGTAAGCCAATCAATGAATTTAAAATATCCAATATCTCCTCAGGACTTTTCCTTCCGCTTCCCAGGAAAACGTAGACAGTGCAGAATCAGCTCTGTCTGAAGAAAAAAAGGCTTGGAGCTCCCTTCACATGCACGCCAGTCAAAACTTCCCAGAAGGCTTCTGCTGGTGGGTGAGAGGGGCAGGCCAGATGAGGGACCATTCTGGTACCAGGCCCCCGGAAGCCCCGGTACAGGAAGGCATGCTAAATTCTTCCCACGGGTACATGTGTACTGGACCGGACCGGCTGAAACCCACCTCTGGTACACATGCACACAGAAAAAATTCAAAATGTCCTGTTGCAAGAATCTGTAAAATTACACGAGAGATCCGGATAACCATACAGGTTCAAGACAGCAAGAACAAAGCTGATTTACTGCAAAAACCATTAAAATATTACTAGGCTGCAAATATCTGGAGACTACAAAGCAGTGGCCTGTTTTCAATGGGTCAGTTCTCTCTGATAAGTTAAAAGAGGTGGCGTGTCTTCCTCCACTCAATTGCTTCTCGCAAATGAGGCCATATAAATGTCTAGTTTTAAAAGTGGTTCCCATACTTCACTGTAAGGAGGTTTAAAATCGTCTTTCACCTTTTCTACCAAGTTCACAGACCAAGACCAAATGTACAATTTATCAAAGGAAAAGTATATTAATGGCAACCTGAGGTGGTTTTGCTTAACATGCAGAATTTTCCCCAACAATTCTAAAATGTATAGGCCTCGGAAGACTTTTCTTTTTTTAAGTTCTCTTCACCTTTTAGATCAGTTCCAACCTTCTCTTTTTTAATTTATTGCATGCCTTAAGTTACAAGTTATGTTTTACCAGCCTTTTGGCATTTCCATCCCCCAGAAGGGTGCCCTGAAGATTTAATGGCTGGGCAGGTGTGGGTCTGAGCATCACCTTTCTCACTTGAGCTGCTATTGTTTCTGCTTTAGCTAACTGCTAAGATTTCTGGCTCTGGGGTTTGATCAGACTTCATGTCGAGTCAGCAATCTTCTCGCAGAACTAATATTGTGGGAGACATTTTATTTGCAGATAAAACCTGTCGAAATATCTTTTGGAACAGAGGTCAAGGGATCCTATGCTTGTAAAAGCTAAGGGGCCTGAGCCAGAGCTCTTATGCATTCAATAGCTGGGTTTATCTTCCTCCGAGCTTGTAATAGGAAGCATTTTATAGTAGACACAAAGAAAGATATCTAGACATCCAGTTTTGCAAAGTGGATGTTTAGAAAACTGCTAAAGACATACCTGTTTACCCTGCATTCCCTAATGGTCCTATTAAAGTCCTGTTAAATATTTTTGTAGTATTTTTTTATATTTTTAATAATAATATTAAATGCCATTTCAAATGCAGGAAGTTTTGCTAAGCTTCAAAAAGTAATTGTGTGGGATACAACTAAATGAATCCCACTGAACCCGTTTACCTACTTTCTGCTTTTGTGTTCCACTGAATGATTTGTCAAGGGTACGCAGTGGCTCAGTGGCTAAGATGTTGAGCTTGTCTATCAGAAAGATCAGCAGTTTCGAATCCCTAGTGCCACGTAATGGAGTGAGCTCCCGTTACTTGTCCCAGCTTCTGCCAACCTAGCTGTTCGAAAGCACATAAAAATGCAAGTAGAAAAATAGGAACCACCTTTGTGGGAAGGTAACCATGTTCTGTGCACCTTCAGCATTCAGCATTCAGACAGCACTGGCTCTTTGTCTTTGAAATGGAGAAGAGGATTGAGTTGGGAACGACTAGCACATATGTGCAAGGGGAACCTTTATCTTTACTTATCACAATTGAGCCCAAATTTTATGCTACTAAATGAGATATTTGTTAAGTTTTGTCCCATTTTATGCCTTTTTTGCCAAAGTTGTTAAGGAACTCTAGCTTCCCCATTGACTTTGCAACCATCATAAATATGAACCAGTTGCCAATCATCCAAATTTTGATTGCATGACCTGGGGTGCTGCCATAATAGCAATAGCAAAATGACTTAGACTTATATACCTCTTCACAGTGCTTTACAGCTCTCTTTAAGCAGTTTACAAACTCAGCATATTGCCCCCAACAATCTGGGCCTCATTTTACTGACCTTAGAAAGATAGAAAGCTGAGTCAACCTTGAGCCAGTGAAAATTGAACTGCAGAACAATCAGCAGCCGGCAATCAGCAGAAGTAGCTTGCAGTACTGCATTCTAACCACTGTGCCACCACAACTCATAAGGAGAAATGGTTGAATGGGTCTAACTCCATGTTTCAGTTCCCTATTTTCTATGGTGGCCACAGTGGGGAAAGAAAGGAACACTAGCAATGGGACACAGAGAAAAGGAAAAGAAATCATAAACTGTATGTCATCCGGGCATTTTTCTTTTTCCTAACAGTCAGTCACCTTCTTAAGTTCTTGGCCCATTTTTCCTGTACCCAACATAATGTTATAAATATTTAATCATTGCCTCTATGATGAATAGCACTTCTATTTATCGCTAAACCTAAAAGACACAAATAGTAAAACTTTTCCTTGCAATGGAATTTTTTGGCTTTGATTGTCTATGGAGATTCTCAGTCACACAGGTTATAGCTCTCTCGAAGGTGATTTTTCAAAAGAGAACTGGAAAGAAGAAGAATATGTTCTCCTTCCCATCCAAGAAGCTTCATCAGTTGTGATTGGGTGGTGGAGGGAAGGAAGACAGGTTCTGATAGGATGGTGGTGGTGGGAGGGAGATGGAAGGGTGGTCATATATCTTTACTTTATTGCCATTGTACCTTGTACAATGAAATTAAATGCGATCTTCAGTGTACAATTACATTTCAGGTTGTGGTTGTTAAGGAATCACATGCAGTCATTAAACACAACATCAGGTGGTGGCTGGTTCCCTCATTGACTTGACTTATTGGAAGCTGGCAGTGAAGATCACAAGTGAGGATGATGTGACTGTGGGAAGCTGTGACCATTGTAACTGTCTGCCGGTTGCCAAGTGCCCCAATCGTGATCCTATGATTGTGGGGACACTGTGACAGCCACAACTTCAAGGACGGCTGTAAATCTTTTTGTTGAGCACTGTTGTAACTGCAAATGCTTGCTGAAGAAGATGGTTGCAGCCACCTGGTCATTACCATTCTCTCTGAGAGTCATTGAGGACACTGGGGGTTTATCAATGTCCTCAGAGTTACCTGAATCAGAAAGCAAAAGGTTATGGAATCTTCTTGGAACTACTGAAAGGACTGTGTTATAGACAGAATATAAGTGATTCATATTCTTCCCTATAAGAGTCGAGGTGGCACAGTGGTTACAGTGCAGTACTGCAGTACTGCAGGTTATTTCACCTGATGGCAGGCGGCAGTTCAGCAGTTCAAATGTCACCGACTCAAGGTTAGCTCAGCTTCCATCCTTCCGAGGTGGGTAAAATGAGGACCCAGATTGTTGGGGGCAATATGCTGACACTGTAAACCGCTTAGAGAGGGCTGTAGAAACACTATGAAGTGGTATATAAGTCTAAGTGCTAAGTGCTATCTGTAGAGGAAGGGCTGTTCAATTCTAACATAGATGGACTCTTTCGCCCCTCTTTCAAGACAACAATCCTCTCTATCAGCTTTAGTTATCTTAGCTGTCCTTCTTTCCAGCCTTGAGGTCTCCAATCTTGTACAGATTAACAGAGTTGGAAGGGACCTTGTAGGTCATCAAGCAGGAGACTCTATACCATTTCTGACAAATCTCCTCTTGAAAGTCTCAAGTGATGGAACTCCCACAACTTCCAAAGGCAATCTCACCTTTCCAAGTATTGAATGTGAAAACCAACTCATACTGTGATTCCCCTCATTTTTTTCTCCATCATTAGTGTCCAATAAATTTCTATCAGGGTGCTGCGGTTGTGGTGTGAGAGAGGAGGCTTGGGAAGGCTTTCGCATGGGATTTTCCTTTATTTCTTTTTCTACTTTGATGTACCTTTTGGGAAATAGGAGAGGGGAAGAATGTGCTTGGGCCATCTGTTTTGTCTCAACACCAGAGGAGGGAAATTGTGGTGCCTTAGAACTGCCTGATATCACCTTCTCAGCCTGAGGTTCTCACAACATCTTCACACCTTGGAATTGTGTCACAGTTGAACTGGATATTGGGAAGGGCCTCGGAAGGAGCAGTTTGACCTAACATTCTGGTGTGGGAAATTCAGATTCTGCCTACACTCTCTCTGCTATCACTGTCTTCCAATAAAAGTTCCTTTTGAAAATTTATGAGAAAGAAGATCCATGTCACGATGTCACAACGTGTGGTCTTGATACTCTGAGACTGCTGTTGACACTTTTGCCACTGGATGGTCCATTGAGGCCTAAACCATCCCGTAGAAATGGTGATCAGGAAGTTGAAGCCTTGCTGGTCTCAGGGACATCACAAAGTCCCTGATCAACCCAAGGGAAGCACTTCAAGTTGGAAGTAAACAGGCAGCCCCAAGGCTGATGAAATCGGGATGCTCTGGAAGGAAGGAAGTGAAAAGAGAAAGTGAGTCCATCTGGTGAGGTATTTTTTTCTATTTTGCTAAAGACTGCCCAAAGAATTTTTTTCTTTAAAGCCAAATTAGATCCTTAAGCAAAAGAACTGAGTGGCAAAACTAAGCCTAATTGGACTGCTGTGGAAAGTTTATTTTTCTTTGTAACTATTCTTTGTGCATTGAAGTGCTCGCAATATTTTTCATTTCTCCTGTTAAAGTGAACGGATTGTGGTTTTTTTCTTCTTTTTGTTGCTTTATTTTTTGACTTCTGGATTAAAACCTTCCTTTTTATTTTAACAATTCTTCCTATTACTTGTTATTAAATCTCACTAAAAGAAATTTAAAGAACTTTGTTTCCTATAAGCCAGAGATAAATATTAAGTGAAAAGTAGCACACTGCCATTTGGAGATCAGAGGCTGGGTTTTTTAAAACAACGTATCTCTTTCCTTTCCTTATTTGACTTCACTGACTTTGTAGCTGAAGGGTTTGTGACTTGTTTACAGAAACTGATAAAGAGCCAAGGGCACGAATTGTTTTTACAGGTGTCTCTGAGAATTATTTTGGCAGGGGAAAGAAAGGGGGGGAACAGAACCCTTCTCCTTTGAAGAGCATAAAATAACTTGTGTTCAAGTCAATCTAAAATTAAAAAAAAATAGCCTGGAAGGCTAGAGTGGCAGTGGCTATTAGTTTTTCTTTCTTTCTTTCTTCTGTTTTGGAAACATGGATCAATTCTTAGATGACGAAACATTAAAATTCCAAAATATCTTGCCTGGAATTCAAAATCTATTGGAAGGATATGGGAGAATTGAGAAGAAGTTGGAAAGACTAGTCTTCCTCACAGCAAAAGATGATGGGGTTGGAGCCCCAAAAATTAAAGGGAAGAATGAAGATATAGAAGATAAAGATAAGACAATAGATGAATTTATTAATGGAGCAAATGTGGGTGAAAGTGGAAAGAAGGGAATATGTAAAAGGGAATTCGACGAATTGGAGCTCTATCCCAGATACCAGAAGAAAAAAAAAAATAGCAATGATGATAGACTTAAGAAGAGAAATTTTTTCAGAAGCAAGATTGACAACCAAAGCTAATTTTAGTAGCAGCTGGTGGGCAACGAGATTATCTGAGAGACCCTTCAAGCAACAAAGTGTGGAGAAAAGTCTATAAAAACCTTATAAAGGTGATAAAAAGAAGACTGACACCACAATTGGCAAGAGAGATAAGACTGTTTTGTTACTGGAAAGATACAGGTTGACAATGAAAGTTGATAATAAAAAATTAGTTGATTTTGATGATTAATAAGTAGGAATTTTGTAACTCTTAGATTGTTTTAGATTGTTATCAAATGTTTATTTGCTAATAAATAATAATAATAATAATAATAATAATAATAATAATAATAATAATAATAATAATAACCTCCGCCATTGCCGGTCCCAAGCCCAGATGAGAAAGGAGGAGGGTTGGGGTCAGGTTGGCATCTGGTCCAGTAAAAAAAACCCCGCCAACCCATACAATATGGTGAAAAAAACAAATAAGAATTCCATACCGCATCGGTCGTCGCGCGGGTTAACAAGGGCCGTGGCGGATGTTGGGGTCCCTGGACATCCGTTGACAAGCGGGCTACAAGTGGACCAGCCAACAAAACGACAAAAATATAGTGCAGATGAAAACCGTGCCATAATGACCTGTTACTACAACTCAGAGCGAGAAAAAAGAGGCTATTGAAAGCGAATGTATGAATTATGGAAACAACAATATCCAGATTCAAATGTTAGTGAACAACGACTAGCAGATCAAAGGCGATTTATTATACGGAATAAAGTGTTTAGTGAATTTGAACATGAGGAAATTCAGGCAAATTGCAAAACTCAAAAAACAATATCACAAATGGAAATAACTGATATTCAAGACACAACTAAAGACATTATAGTAGAACTCCCAGAAGAAGCTCTCGGGGAGGAAATAACATCACCACCACTAGAACCAGTTATCACTGAACCAACTGATGAACTAACTCAAAAACAAAAAGAATTGAAGGATAAAATCATGGAGCATTTTCTGCTTAATGAGGAAAGGCAATGTTTACCATCACTAAAAACTGTGCCTAAGAAAATTTTGGCCTCATGAAAATGGTTAATGCAGTGTTTTCAACAATTGAATCGGGATCCATCTTGGAAACGAACCAGTTAATGTACAGTGCAGCTGTAATAGTCACTAATGAACTAGGCATTAAAATCAAAGTACCTAGTCACACAACAAAAAAAGCATCAAAGCCAAAGTGGAAAATCCGTTTAGAACAAAAAATCAAAAAATTAAGGGCAGATGCTAGTAACTTAAAGAACATGCATGAGCAACGGCTTAAAAACAACAAAATCATAGATCGGCTAATCAGAAGACATAGATTGGATACAAGAAACATCAATGAAGCTGTAGAGATTGTAAAACAGCAGATAACAGCAACAGCTAGAAAAATTGAAAGAAATGAAGCACGAATCATCCAATATAAACAAAATCAGCAATTTCGATCAGACCAACGGCATTTTTATCAAAGTCTTAATGTGAATGGTGACACCAAAAGTGAAAAACCAGAAAAACAGGCCACAGTTGAATTCTGGAAAGAATTGTGGGAAAATGCAAAGGACTACAACAAGGAAGCAAAGTGGATACATGACTTTGAGA
Organism: Thamnophis elegans; assembly: GCF_009769535.1. Lineage (NCBI taxonomy): Eukaryota > Metazoa > Chordata > Lepidosauria > Squamata > Natricidae > Thamnophis > Thamnophis elegans. Next base: position 15,515,785 of record NC_045558.1, on the reverse strand, counting down.
AAAGCATTGGCAACAAACAAATGCAAGGATTAGAAATAACAACTGAGATGGTCAAAAATCGAGTAAAAAAGGTAAAGAATTGGACATCACCTGGAAAGGACCAATTACATGGTTTCTGGCTCAAATATCTGACCAGTTTACATGCAATATTGGCCAGGCAACTGAATGAAATTTTACAAAAGGGCCAAATTGATGAATGGTTGACAACTGGAAAAACATACTTGATTCAGAAAGATGCAACTAAAGGAACAATACCTGAAAACTACAGACCAATAACATGCTTGCCAACAACCTTCAAATTACTCGCAGGCATTATTGCAGATAACATGATGGGTTATTTAGAAACAAACAACATCTTGCCAGTAGAGCAAAAAGGCAACAAAAGAAGGAGCAGGGGCACAAAAGATCAGTTCTAATTGATAAAATGATATTAGAAAATTGTAAGAACAGAAAAACGAACTTGAATATGGTCTGGATTGATTACAAAAAGGCATTTGACTCACTGCCACATAGTTGGATCATAAAATGCTTAGAAACAACTGGCATTAGCAAAAATATTACATCCTTTACTGAAAAGGCGATGAAACAATGGAGAACTGAGTTGGCAGTAGGGAATGAGATCTACGGAATGGTTAATATCAAGCGAGGAATTTTCCAGGGTGATTCACTTTCATCTCTTCTCTTCATCATCGCAATGATCCCACTATCAGTAATCTTTAAAAAAAAATGAAATTAGGCTACCAAACAGCCAAAGAAGCTGAAAAAATTTCGCATTTACTATATATGGATGATTTGAAACTCTATGGAAAGTCAGAAATAGAAATCCAATCATTGACAAACACAGTCCGAGTATTCAGCACCGATATCTCAATGCAGTTTGGCATGGAAAAATGTGCCACTGTATCCATAAAAAGGGGCAAAATCACTGCATGTGAGGGAATTGAAATGCCCAATGGCCAATTAATTAAATGCAAAGAAAATGAAGCCTACAAATACTTAGGCATTCTGCAGTTGGATAACATCAAGCATGGAGAAGTAAAAAGTATTGTCAGGCGAGAGTACACCAACAGGAAAATTTTGAAATCTAAATTGAATGGTGGAAATACAATCAAGGGCATAAATACCTGGGCAATACCAGTTATAAGATACACAGCTGGTATAGTTAACTGGACACAAGCTGATTTGGACCTTTTGGACCGAAAAACCAGGAAACTAATGACAATGCATTACAGTTTACATCCACGTGGTGATACTGATAGACTTTACCTGCCCCGAAAATCAGGTGGCAGAGGATTATTACAAGTGAAGCAAACAGTTGAAGAAGAAAAACATGCACTGGCTGATTATTTAAAAGAAAGTCAAGAACATCTATTAATCGAAGTAAAGAACAAAAATCTACTGAAGGCCCAACAGACGAAACAAGAATACAGAAAAGATGTGATAAAATCAAGAATGGAGAGTTGGCAGAACAAAGCACTGCATGGCCAATTTCTGGAAAAAATAAAAGATAAAGTGGACAGTGAACAAACTTGGTTATGATTAACAACAGGTACATTAAAGAAAGAAACAGAGTCACTAATCCTGGCTGCGCAAGAACAAGCTATCCGCACAAATGCCATTAAGGCCAAAATCGAAAAATCCTCTGATGATGCCAAATGCAGACTTTGCAAAGAAGCTGATGAAACTGTTGATCACATACATCAGCTGCTGTAAAAAAATCGCGCAGACTGATTATAAATTGCGGCACAATTCAGTAGCACAAATGATCCATTGGAATTTGTGCAAAAATTATAATATTAAAACAGCAACAAACTTGTGGGAACATCAGCCTGAAAAAGTCACCGAAAATCAGATGGTCAAGATCTTGTGGGATTTCCGTATACAAACCGACAAAATACTGGTGCATAATACACCAGACATCACACTGGTTGAGAAAAATAAGGTCACAATCATAGACATCGCAATACCAGGTGATAGCAGGGTCGCCGAGAAGGAACATGAAAAAATCGCAAGATACCAGGACTTAAAAATCGAAATTCAACGACTATGGCACAAACCAGCAGTGATAATTCCAGTGGTAATTGGCACACTGGGTGCTATACCAAAAGCACTGGAATTACATTTAAAACAGTTAAAAATTGACAAAATCACCATCAGTCAAATGCAAAAGCCGCACTGCTTGGACCTGCACGCATATTACGAAAATACGTTACGATGTCCTAGGCCCCTGGCTGGGGCCCGACTAGTAACCAATGCCAAATCCGGCGAAACAACTGGCCGCTGTGATACAATTGTATTATAATAATAATATAATGGATACAGCATAATGATATATACATGTATTGGCAATCTAGTAAAAGAAATTTGGATATTAATTGCAAATTGTGACTTGGAAAAAAGACCTATACATTTTATTAATAATTTTTATTTAGATCTTGTTAAAAAGGTGTTAGGCTTTTTTTGGGGGGGGGATCTGACGAGAGGAGATGGGACATAAATAGTAAATGATTTTTAGCCAATTATAATAACAACAAGGAAATGTCAATGGACATTGTTTAACAATCTATACATACTATGGTATTGGCAAAAATAACTTGGATATAAATACTAAACAGTGAGTAGGGGGAAAAAGGGGAAGGAAGGTTTAGAAACTTTATTAATTGACTTTTATTTAAAAGATGTTATAAAGGTGTAATGTTATTGGTTAATTTTTTGAAATAGCTAATGAATGCCATTATGTGGTTGTGTTTTTAAGTGTGAATGATTTCAGGTAAAAGCATGTTCAAATAATTGTAGTCAAATGAGAATTGTGGTACATTGATAGTAAGATATACAAAGGTTTATGATTTAAAGTGTATACTCTAATATGAACTATAAGTAATGATTCTGGAAGAAATGCACAAAAGTTATCTGTAACCAATCGACACGCTTTCGACAAGATATAATGAAGGGTGATTCTTTTTTGTGTTTTTGTTCAATTAAAATAAAAAAATAAAAAAAGTTTCTTTTGAAAATTTCAAGAGTTCTGCTTTTTGAGAAAACTGGTGAGGCAGGATCTTATACTGCCTTTGCACATGATTAACATGTTAACATGATTAACTTTATGCATTTCTTAAGAGGTCCCTAAGGGGGCGTGCATAAGTGCACCAGCATGCCTACCACCCCTATCCTACCGTCTCATTTATATGTACTCTTTTTATGTGTTTATGGCTATGTTTTGCTTATTTATATCCATTTATCAGTGCCATTTTTCATGTTTTCATACTTGTTTCTTTGTCATTGTTGATAATAAATAAATAAATAAATAAATAAATAAATAAATAAATAAATAAATAAATAAATAAATAAATAAATAAATAAAGTGGATTCCCAGTCCGAATGGAGACTATTAAGAGTTGAACTCTAATATTTTCAAAGCCACCAAAATTGAGAGAATTTAGAGTGGGAGATTGGATGATACTTCCCACCCCCACCCTGAGGTTAATACTTAAGCTATATGCAAATAACATTTGCACAGTATTCAATCATCTAGCAAATAGAATCAACAGGAAATTCTGGCTAATCAGATAGATATAGGTAGCAGCTTGCTTGGAACAATTATTTATGTTCCCTCCCCCCCCTCCCGTTTGGATTTTTGATGAGTGATGTTATTTCTAACCAGCAATCCTTTTCCTTTAGAATTTGAAAAAACCCGTTTCAAATTTTTTTCTGGGTTCCTAGGAATAAGAACGTCTGAAGTTAGGAGTATTTTATATAGTAGCTAACAGTGTAAAATTCTGTTGAGTAAACTGGATGGGGAAAAAAAATAGACACACTTGGAGAATGAATCAAAATCTATAGATTTTCTCTTTCTGTTTTCTTCTTACAAACAGAAGTGTGTACGGCGAGGGACAGCACTCTCTCTTACACACACACACACACACACACACACACACACACACAGAAAAAGGGGGGGAAGAACAGAGAAAGAGAGAGGGAGAGAGAGAAATTCATTTGCCAAAGACCATCTTCATACAAAAGCCTGAAGAGTCAAATATGTTGTCTCCGCTTATCACTTCTGAGCAGGCTCTGGAGTTTGAAAGGAGTTCAGAAATTTGCTTAACTTGCCATTTGCTAATATAATGAGGGAATCAGTGTGCCCTGCTTTCAAAAATGCTGGTGACTTCAGAACAATTTAAGAGTCTGCAAGGATAAGCAGAAACAAGATTGCAAGGACGTACTCATCACCTGGGTATCTGAGACGAGTTCCTGATTGTTATCCCCCCCCCACACACATTTATTCCCCCCACTACAGACATTTATGCAGTACGGTGCGAAAGTCCCATACATTGAGAAGCATGTTTCTTTTAAAACACATATCTAACTAGGATAATGAATTCCTTGATTTTAAATTTTTGCGGAGCTATTTGATTTTCTCAAAAGATTTTCCCATCAATCAACTAACCAATCAGTCAGACGGCAAAACAAAAGAGAGAAGGAAAGAGAAAGGGAGAAAGGGAAGAAGTAATTGGTGATGGACATGGCTTAAAAGATTACACACAAACACATACACACACACACACACATATATGATAACCCTATTTAAACACTTTCTATTATATCTAATATGTAAGCTGGGGACTTTGGAAAACATTAATGGCTGTGATACAAACAATGGAGGAATTGTTAAGAAAATTTAGAGATGGAGAAAGGAAAAGACACTTTATTTTAAATTATGGAATTGGAGAACTATACGGTATCACTGATATGCTTCCCTTTTTATTTTGCTGAATCCCTCTCTTTAAAGTACCCTACTACAAATTATTATACATCTTTGTACATAAGTAAGTTTGAAAGTGTTAGGACAGTAGAAGCAAATGAATAAAGATCTTAGAAACAAGACAAAGGGATACTACTAATGATGAGATTCAGTGATCAAGAGGCTGAGTTATTAAGATGGTTTAAGAAGAGTACTAGATGCAAAGATTCACAATACTCTCTGAGGTCTAGGCACTTAGCAAAGTCCTGAATGTGCACAGGAAGAATTATATACAAGAGATGCTCCCCACCCCACCACGGCCAATGCCTTTTCTGTTCAATCATGTCCAATCCTTGGAAACAGCCTTTGGTTTTCTTAGCAAGTATTTTCAGAAACTGCCTCCTTCCTAGAGCTGAGAGAAATTGACTGGCACAAGGTCATAGTCTCCAGGTTTCTAGCCAGAAGCCTTAACCACAACACCAAATTTGGTTCTCCAAGAATGCTTGAGGACAGGTAAAGGCTAATCTTAGTATTGGAGGGAAAGGTCTATAATGCCAAAGGTGGGAATATCAGTGAAAAAGCAAGAGGGGAAATTTAGGAGAAAAACACGGAAGATCTCCTTTTTAAAACTGAGGTGATGATGAGTAAAACATAAAGGAAATGAGAAGGGGATTTTCTTCTTAGAGAAAGATTAATTAATTACATACACATTAAGGGGGCTTTCAGTTTGCAATGGTGCAAAAGTAGCAAAGTAACAGAGAAAAGGTATAGGAATATAAAATGATCATGACAAAAGGTTAAAATGATCACACCCAGACTGAGGTCATGGTAACCTTGAGTGCTCCCTGGGATGAATTTATCATGTTTCTATAAGCTCTTTCAGCTCACAATGGAGATTTGCAGCCCATTATCTAAGATTACAACATTCCTCTTCTCAGAGACATTTTATCAGTTTTGGATCAGGGTGAATGGATAGATTTCACCCTTGCTGCCTTAAATAGCTTAGTTTAGTCCACAAAGTTTTTTAAAAATCAAGTATATAAGATGTGCAAACAAACACAAAAGCCCCCCAATTTTAGGCTTTACTCAGATAATACTTACGTTGAATACTTTTTAAGTATTACAAATCATTACTAAGCAATACATATATCTATATTTATTTCTGTTAATTAGGTAATGTCATTTCCCAGATTTATCATCCCAAACAGTGTCATTCACAAGGTCTAAATAAATCCTTTTCTTTCCAGCTGGCTAAAATATTTATTTTCCTTGTTATATTAGAAATAGGATTCTCTGTTGCCTAACGGCCTTGGCAAAGCTAAAAGCTAACCCCTTGGAAGATAAAAATGTTCACTTGGCCCATTTCTGTTAAATTCCAGAGGACAACCTTGCAAGATATTAATGTTTAGTATTTGCTGTTACCAATAACAGTTCTCAAAATCTATAATTAATTACATACACATTAAGGGGGCTTTCAGTTTGTACTATAATCCTCTTCTGTGAATAAGGATTTTCCCTCAGCTTAGTAGCTGCAGACCAGTTTGAGACAAATAGAGGCCAAATCAATGTTTTACATCTGTTTTAATGAAAACTAGACAAAAGGTTTTAATCGTTGGGTGGTTTAGAAAATAAAATATAGACAAAAAAAATAAGTAAAATAAAAAATAAAATAAATAAAATAAATAAAATAAATAAAATAAATAAAATAAATAAAATAAATAAAATAAATAAAATAAATAAAATAAATAAAATAAATAAAATAAATAAAATAAGTAAAATAAAACAAAAATAAAATAAATAAAATAATAATAAATAAAATAAAATATAAAAACCATCAGTCAAATGTGTTTCTAATTGTACTGCTTTTTTTGGAAGCATTTTATTTTATTTTATTTTATTGGGGTGGGGGGGAGAGAAAGCATCAATTTATAACCAAAAGTTCTAGCAACAGACAGCAGCCATTTTGTATCTCTTTAAAATCACTCCACTAGGCAGCAAGAAAATAGCAAGATAGCCATCACTAGAGGGCGCACTTGTGCCAGGTTAACAAGGGTTTGTTTAATACTAGGATTTGTTACAGATTTGTGTGTGTGTGTTTTTTTTAAAGACCCCAAAGACACCCAAAATAATAAAGCAGAGCAGCTCTCTAGAATCATGGACTGGAAGATACGACCTGACAAAACAATGAACTTCGTCCCAGATGGACTAAAAGAAAGACAACTTACCCTAATTCGGAAATGTGACGTACAACAACCAAATGAGATTCCAAATAATGCTTTGCCTATCATTCTTTCATGGTTCACATATAAAAATGTTGTTCAAAATTGTTCCAGAGAAGGAAAATCGAGAAAACACGTGAGGGATTAACATGTTTCAAACAGATGAGGCCACAGGACAATTCACAACTGTGACAGTTAAGGTACTCTCTTTTCAGGTAAACAATCTGCTTTCGTTATGCCTGTACAGAAGTTATAAGACGAATCCTTCTTGGGAGTGAAAAGAAAGTCGCAACTGCCACTGAAGTCCATGGAAAAGTAATTATAATAGAAAATAAGAGAATTTTCAGGGTTTGCTAGCATAATTTGGAGTGCAAGCATCCCAATTATGGTCTAAAACATGGGTCTACAACCTTAAACACCGAAAGAGCCATTTGGAACTGTTTCCCACTGAAAAAAAATACTGGGAACCACAAAACCTGAGGGGTCATGGCTAATTCAATCCCACCCAGTCAGACGACCCCCCCCCCCAAGCCACAATTACCCAGCCAGTCATTAGGGCAGAGAACCAGTTATTTAAAACACCCAGAACCACAAAACCCTTTGACATCTCTCCCTTACCCCCCTCGCTCCTCTCTCTGTATCTCTTTCTCTCTTCCCCCTCTCTGTATCCCTCTCTCTGTATCTCTCCCCCCTTCTCTCTATCTCCCCTCTCTCTCTGTCTCTCCCCCTCTCTCCCTCTCTCTGTGTATCTCTCTTTGCCTCTCTTTCTCCCCTTCTATCTCCAGCCTCTCTGCATCTCTCTCTGTGTCTCTCTATGTCTCTCTCTCCCCCTCTCTCCCTCTCTCCCCCCTCTCTCTCTGTGTCTCTATGTCACTCTCCCCCACCTCTCTCACGCAGGCTGTGGTTCAGGGGTGGGTTTCAAAAATTGTTCGAACCACCTCCGTGGGCGTGGCCTCTTTTGGGGAGTGGCTTGCCACCCATGTGACCGGATGGGAGTGGCTTGCCACCCATGTGACCGGATGGGAGTGGCTTGCCGCCCATGTGACCAGATGGGAGTGGCTTGCCGCCCATGTGACCGGATGGGAGTGGCTTGCCGCCCATGTGACCGGATGGGAGTGGCTTGCCGCCCATGTGACCGGATGGGAGTGGCTTGCCACCCATGTGACCGGATGGGAGTGGCTTGCCGCCCATGTGACCGGATGGGAGTGGCTTGCCGCCCATGTGACCGGATGGGAGTGGCTTGCCACCCATGTGACCGGATGGGAGTGGCTTGCCGCCCATGTGACCGGATGGGAGTGTCCAAGACGATGTCACTGAATTCTTTCCCCCAACTACAATATGATTAAAATAAGTACAAAAACAATAAAAGAGCTACTTACAGATGGAAGATGCCTGTTCTTGCCAGTCTTCAGAATCACGGACTCCAATGAATGGGCTGCACAAAGAAGAGACACAGAAAGCAAGACTTTAATTGCATGGACTGCATTGGGATGAAACCAGCACACAAAATAATAGAAAAGGAAAATTACTCTCCTTTTTTGCATCTTCTGCACCACCACCTCACCATCTTCCTCCAAAAACCTGCACAAAGGACAGACACAGAAAGAAACGCCTTAATTGCATGCACTGCATTGGGATGAAACCAGCACACAAAATAATAGAAAAGGAAAATTACTCTCCTTTTTTGCGTCTTCTGCACCACCACCTCACCATCTTGCTCCAAATACCTGCACAAAGGACAGACACGGAAAAGAAACGCCTTAATTGCTGGCACTTCACTATCTCAAGGAGGAAGACAAGACAGAGCACACCACACCCAGCAATAAAGACAGGTACTTACAGGGGAAGCATCTCTGGCTTGCCGGTCTTCTGCACACCACCGTATTACATCTAGGCTGATTGGCTTTGCTTGGCTCCAAATACCTGCACAAAGGACAGACACGGAAAAGAAACGCCTTAATTGCTGGCACTTCACTATCTCAAGGAGGAAGACAAGACAGAGCACACCACACCCAGCAATAAAGACAGGTACTTACAGGGGAAGCATCTCTGGCTTGCCGGTCTTCTGCACACCACCGTATTACATCTAGGCTGATTGGCTTTGCTTGGCTCCAAATACCTGCACAAAGGACAGACACGGAAAAGAAACGCCTTAATTGCTGGCACTTCACTATCTCAAGGAGGAAGACAAGACAGAGCACACCACACCCAGCAATAAAGACAGGTACTTACAGGGGAAGCATCTCTGGCTTGCCGGTCTTCTGCACACCACCGTATTACATCTAGGCTGATTGGCTTTGCTTGGCTCCAAATACCTGCACAAAGGACAGACACGGAAAGAAACGCCTTAATTGCTGGCACTTACACCTTACATAAGAATAACACAATGAAAGAGATACACTCAAGTACTTACTTGTCTTACTGCTTTTCTGGTTGTTGATATCTCCATATTGTTCTTAGGCTTCCCGATTCCTCTGTTGCAGCTTTCTTCTTCTTTACGCGTGGATCATCAGCCGTGTGGTGGTGCGCTCTGAGCCAAACTTTCACTGTAGGAATTGGGTCCCATCTCTCAACAGGTATGCCAACAACACTTATCACCATCTGGTTACTGATGTTTGGAATGCTTAGGCTTGTTCTTTGGTGTGAACATATGAGGTTCATTTTTGAGAACCCCCTTTCCGCCTCTGCTGAACTCACAGCAATTGTCCTGACAATGTCTCTAGCTCTTCTGACAGTGTCAGGAATTTTGTAGTTCTTTGGATTTTTCAGCACATTTTCCAAAAAATCCCTGTAGTCGTTCAAATCAATTTCATAATTAAAAACGCGGCCAAATTCAACCAGTGCTTCCTCTCCATCAGCCCATGGAACGACTACATCTTTCATGTCCCAGCTATCTGGCTCCAAATAGGTGATAAAGTGTAACTTTTGTGCTGCTGGCAATAGGCTACCTGTTCTTAGATGGTCGCAATCCATCAGCCTTTTCTTTAAGTTGGTGATGATGCTTTCCAAAAGTTTTTCACGGGGAAGGGCAACAAACCGTTGATTTGGAGCTAAATTCATGTTTTGGTAGGCTTGTGTTTCTAACAATTTCTCAAGTTCATTCTCATATTCGCCCTTTCTCTGTAGTAGCACTTCAACACCATCGATTGCTCGCAACACTAGCTTTTCGGCCACGATGATGTTTGTTGCTCTCTCCTGTAGGGAATTTGACAGGGCAGCAATCTGACGTAGGATGTCAATCATCAGGGCCAAATCCTGCAAAAAATTTAAATTTTGAAAGCGGGAAGCCATGCCTGGGAACCTTTCGTTGCCTTGAAAAAACTGATATAGCGCTGGATAAGCACGCCACACAGCCATGGTTGCCCTTAAACTACAGGCAGCCCATCTTGGTCCCAAAACTCTGCCAATCTTCACTATTTCGATGCCCAATTGCTCAGAAATGTCGAATAGGTCCCTCTGGCTCTTGCAGGATTTGTGGAAGATGGTGTGCACTTTATCCAGGAAGATCTTGAAGTGGTTGACCTGCTTCACTTCTCTTATTGCATCATCCAGCACAAGTTGCAGGCGGTGGTTCAAGCAGTGCCAGATGATGATGCTTGGGAATTCTTGAGTTATTCTGGCGCTGACTCCAGATTTTCTTCCAAGCATAACGTTGGCGCCATCGGAGCAGAAAGCGATTAAGTTCTTCCGTAGATATTCGGTGGTGAATCCAACTTTGTGCAAGCTTTCAATTGCTGCGGAATATATGGTCTCCGCATCTTGTCTCTCTAATTCCAGAAGCTCAACGAAGATGGTTGCTGGGCATTCTGGATCCTCAACTCTAACAAAAACTATCAGCACTGCTGTCATTGAAAGTGTTGAGGCTTCATCAATTATTAGGCACACCTTTCGATTATTTGCAATAATCGTTGAAAACACGGTGGTCTTGATCTGTTTCGCAATGAAGTCAATAATTTTTACTGCAGTTCTTCGTGAATGCAAGCCAACTCCAACATCCACTCCAAGCGTATTCAGCAAATTTACTTGCGCTTCGATGTCTGAGAATGGATTACGTCTCTGCGCCAGATCGTAAACGGTGGAAAATATTGTGCAGGTACTGGATAAATGTTTCTCAGTTGACTTATCCAGGAATTTGGTGAAAGCTTCCTGCTCCTGTTGCTTACTGGTCTCCACGCAAATAAGGTGTGCCTTTGACTGAAAATGTTCCCTTAATTTTTTTCTCAGCGATGCTTGTTGTACATCCTTGCTTTTCCCTGATGTTGACACCTGGAAATGTTTCCACTCTTTGGAAACATGAATACCTTTCTCCAACGCGAACATGGGTTTTGCACAGTATGCACAACCCAGCTTCTTGTTGGATACTTCCAGTCCATCAAACCTCTCCTTGAAGTTTGTGTATTGCTGCAAATTCCAGCAGTCAGGAAGTTGTAAAACTGCAGTGGAGTCGATGGAATGGCTGCTTTCTCCGACCTCAACTGGTGGTAGTGGTTGTGCTGGCGGTGCTGGTGCGGCTGGTGGTGCTGGTGCAGCTGGTGGTGCTGGCGGTGCTGGTGCAGCTGGTGGTGCTGGTGCGGCTGGTGGTGCTGGTGCGGCTGGTGGTGCTGGTGCGGCTGGTGGTGCTGGTGCAGCTAGTGGTGCTGGTGCAGCTGGTGGTGCTGGTGCAGCTGGTGGTGCTGGTGCAGCTGGTGGTGCTGGTGCGGCTGGCGGTGCTGGTGCAGCTAGTGGTGCTGGTGCAGCTGGTGGTGCTGGTGCAGCTGGTGGTGCTGGCGGTGCTGGTGCAGCTGGCGGTGCTGGTGACTGCTTTGGATCAGCTGATTCATCAACTCTTGGCTTTTTGCAGAAGAAAGCGGTCAAACTCTGTTGCCTCTTCTTCATTGTGCTAAGTAGATCTAACTGCTGCCAAAGAAATAAAACAATATTGGACTCAATTGTGGTTGTAAGTTGAGGACTCTGTAGGTAACAAGAAGGGACCTCTGCTTTCAACCAACAATGTACAGTCTTTTCAGGAAGGATGAGAAACAGGAAAGATATAAACAAACAGGAAAGATATAGTCTTTCATCCAAGAAGATAGTTCAAGAATGAATGTCATATTCCCAGAGCAATACAGATTTCCTTTTTCTGAAATTTAGTTCTCAGTTCCAAAAGACAGGAATATATGAATGCATATGAAATTATGAATTAGTACTTAGGTCGGTCCAAGAAGCTATTCAGAAGTTAGTGGTTAGAAGAGCAATCGTAAAGGTAGATTACGTGGGATGTGTTTGCACAACAGTGGAAAAACAGAGATATGTAAATGAATAAATATTACAATGTGCAGGAATAAATAAATTGACAATTAAAATCAAGAAGGCTTTGAATACTTTTTCACGTGGGATTGGTTTTAGCTATTGCCAACTAACGGAAACAGGAATTAGAAAGCCAAAAGTATGAAAGAAAAGACCAATTATGTAAAGAAAGGTCCCTAAAATGTATAAGGAAATATTACTAGATCATTATTAATGCGTAGATAACTGCGGGACATTACACACACACACACACACAAACTATGATGGAAAACACAAAAAAATAAGAACAACCCCCCCCCCCCCCCAAGACTGCGAATGAAACCAGGTTTTTTTTCCCTAAGCCTAAGGACAGGAAAGACAAAGCCACTGGAATAAAAACCATCAAGGCATTGCGGGCAATTTTAAAGGACAGGCATTCACAGAACCATCAACCACCTCAGAATTACCTAAACAATGAGGGTGAAACACACTAAATCTGATTTTCTAGGATACATACACTTAGCGACCATGTTTCACACTTAGCGACCATGTTTCACACTTAGCGACCATGTTTCACACTTAGCGACCATTTTCACACTTAGCGACCGTTGCAGCATTCTCATGGCCACGCGATCAAAATTTTGATGCTTGGCAACAGATTCGTATTTATGCTGTTTTCAGTGTCCTGGGGTCCTGTAATTGCCTTTTGTGACCTTTTGACAAAGTCAAATGGGGAAACCAGATTCACTTACTTATGTTAGTAACTTGTCAGCTGCAGTTATTCACTTAAGAACTGTGGCCAGAAAGGTGGTATAGTGACCAAAGTTACAATGGCATTGAAAACAGTGACTGATGACCATGTTTCACACTTAGCGACCATTTTCACACTTAGCGACCGTTGCAGCATTCTCATGGCCACGCGATCAAAATTTTGATGTTAGATCCCAAGGTTTCAGTAAAACTATTCAATCATAATTAGTTTCATGCATTAGGATTATTTCAAAGCACAAGCAATAATTCATATTTCATTTCAAACTATGCCAACACACAATAACATAAATGAAACCATTACTAATATTCCACACACAATAAGTTACAATAAAACTATTATAAAAAATTCAATGCACAATACATTTCAAAGTATTGAGTGAAGAATACTTTAAAAAGGTTTATTTTAATTTATTTTGGATAGAATCTTTTTTTAAATCGTCTAAGACGATTTAAAAAAATATTGTATCCAAAATAAATTAAAGTAAACCATTTTAAAGTATTCTACACTCAATACTTATATGTAAAACTATTATAAAAAATTCTATGCATTAAATAAAATATTTTAAAATACATTAAAATAATAATTAAATAAAACCGGGCCACTTACCAGCAGCAGGCAGAATCAGCAGCACTCCGATGCGATGGATGGATCCTCGTCGCGATGGCAGGCAGCAGGAACAGGTAAGAAACCTGACTGGAGGGACAAGGCTAGGTAAAGTCACTTAGGTTGCCTGGCATGCTTAGCAAGCCAGGCGAGGGTAGAGGGGAGGTGGGGGGCTTGCTTCCCTAGCGAAAACTAGACGGTCGCAGCCACGGCCACGCGTAGTACGCGAGGCCGCGGCTTTTGCAGGGGAAGGCCTGGAGGACTTCCCTTTCGCAAGCGAGGCCGCGGCGGCGCCGGCACCGCCCGCACCACACGGAGGCGGCCACGCGTAGTACGCGAGGCCGCGGCTTTTGCAAGGGAAGGCCTGGAGGACTTCCCTTTCGCAAGCGAGGCCGCGGCGGCGCCGGCGCCGCCCGCACCACACTGAGGCGGCCACGCGTAGTACGCGAGGCCGCGGCTTTTGCAGGGGAAGGCCTGGAGGACTTCCCTTTCGCAAGCGAGGCCGCGGCGGCGCCAGCGCCGCCCGCACCACACGGAGGCGGCCACGCGTAGTACGCGAGGCCGCGGCTTTCGCAAGGGAAGGCCTGGAGGACTTCCCTTTCGCAAGCGAGGCCGCCGCGGCGCCGCCGCCGCCCGCACCACACAGAGGCGGCCACGCGGCCTACGCGAGGCCGCGGCTTTCGAAAGTGAGGCCGCCCCCCCCAACGACCAGAAGACGGCCACGCGTAGTACGCGACGCCGCGGCTTTCATGAGGGAAGGCCTGGAGGACTTCCCTCGCGAAAGCTAGGCGGCTACCGGCGCCCCCCCACCCGAAAGCGGCCACGTGGCCTACTCGAGGCCGCGGCTTTCGCAAGCGAGGCCGCCGCCGCGGCCGCCACCCGGAGGCGGCCACGCGGCCTACGCGACGCCGCGGCTTTCACGAGGGAAGGCCTGGAGGACTTCCCTCGCGAAAGCTAGGCGGCTACCGGCGCCCCCCCACCTGAAAGCGGCCACGTGGCCTACTCGAGGCCGCGGCTTTCGCAAGCAAGGCCGCCGCCCCCACCACCTGGAGGCAGCCACGTGGCCTACGCGACGCCGCGGCTTTCACGAGGGAAGGCCTGGAGGCCTTCCCTGGCGAAACCTAGGCCGCTACCGCTGCCACCCCTATCCCCCCCCAGCTTCCTACCGCCGCTACCACCGCTGCCGTCGCCACCGCCCACCCGAAGTCCCGCCACTAGCGTCCCGAGTCTTGCCGCCAGGGCTTGGTTGCTTACCTGTGGGGAAAGCAGCAAGCTCCTGGAAGGCGAAGGGAAGGCGTGAAGCGCGAAACGAGGCGTCTCGGCAACAAACAAACCCTTTGGAAAAGACTCTTTGAGAGAAAGATTCTTTTCAAAAGAGGAATGTTAGCCGTTGGCGCCACACTTTTAAACGAAGCCAGCCCGCTCACTGATTGGCTGGACTCCAGCCAAACAGTGAACGGCAGGCTGCGCTTAGTCCAGACGGGCGGGGGAGCGCGTGACAGGGCCCAGGACCGGTACCGGCATTCCCGGAAGTTCCTTACTTCCGGGTTCACCGACGAACCGGATCGTGCGATCCGGTGCGAACCGGTAGGAACCCAGCCCTGCTGTGGTTGCAAGAGCAGAAGGAGGGAGAGGGGGAAGATCCTCCTCCAGTCAGCCAAAGTCCCCCGTGCAAGTTTTTAAAGGCATGGCTGCTCCTCAGAAACATGGCAGACCCTTCCCATAATGGAAGCAAATATAGTTTTGCATCCTTAGCCTCTAGATATTAAATATGGATGCATTCCCATATGCAGTATTAAATCCTAAAAATGGATGTGGAATCAAGTCAGACGTCACCAAGCACAAAGGTATCTGTTCTTCCCTGGAAAATATCTCCCTCAGTCTTTGGTGAATTTGTTCAAGGAGAGGCTTCACTTTTTCAAAATTAATTTAATCTGATTCATTAACTAGGAGGCCTCAAGAAGTTTATAGACCTGAAAAATACAAATAATGGAGTGTTTGGTGCCTTTAATTACCACCACTCAAGTTCTGAAAAGATAACTTAAAGGTATAGCACCATTCCTTTCATTAGCAGCTCCCCGAGGCATGTCCATCTGTCAAAAAGCCTTTTCTTCTCCACAAAAGGTAGAGGAAGCCCTTAGTCCTCTCTTTTCCACATCAAAGCAGCTTTGGGGAAACGCAATGGACACTCAATATGTGTGCGAAATTCAGTGTTATGTTTAAATGGTATGGAGAGAGGGAACCCACTCTTTTCTGTCATTAGAAAAGTACTGCAGCAGTTATGGTAAGAAACTCCAACAGAAGAAAGTGCAGGTAATCCTCCATTTACAACAGTTCATTTAGTGACTATTCAAAATTACAATGGCACTTAAGACCATTTTTCACCCTTATGACCAATGCAGCCACATTTTGTTATCACTGGTTCGCCACCTGCCCACCCACCCACCCACCCACCCGCTTTGTTTTATGGATGCACACACTCCTTCTGCACATGCGCCCAGCCTTCCACGCATGTGCTTTGGTTATACATTCACTTTCCATGCATCTGCCCAGCCTCAAAAAACATGCCTAAATAGGACAGCAAAGATCTACTACTGGATCAAGAGAACCGGTTCGAACCGGCTACATACCACCCGATCGCAGTATTCACATGGTCATGTGATTGACCTTTGGATCCTTGACAACTGACTCTCATTTATGATGGTTGCAGTATCCCGGGGTCATGTGATCACATTTTGCAACTTCCTGACAAAGTCAATGAGGAAACCAGAGTCACCTGATAATTCCTAGTTTAACAACCACAGTGATTCACTCAATAACTAAGAAAAGTTGTAAAATAGGACAACCTCACTGAATAAATTTCTCACTTAGCAACATAAATTTGGGGCTCAATTGTGGTCGTGCTAGCTGTATCTGTAGCTGAGGTTGGATTGTGGATTCCTTGGTGCTCTCTGGGCTTGAATGTTTGCTGGTAGACATTCCATTCTACACCCAACTAGGCATCATTATCATCACTGCCAAGAATCAGGATGCGTCAGTATACCCATCCTCCCCCACCCATTATTTTTTTTAATGGTATGGAATGAGGAAGGATCACTTCACGGTCTACTTTCCACGCTTCATTCCACTGCTGCCTGTCAAAAATGGGAGGCGGGAACAAGCAAAGGCTACTCCCCTTGGGATTGCCTATGCTGATTACCCATATCATTGTTTCCAGTGGTTTGGAAATATTATGTGACTTTTAATATACGGATATAGAAAGATAAATAATTTAACTTATCTACATTTTTTAACTTATCTTATTATTATCTCTTGCTTCTTGTTTTTTTTTCTGTGCCTGTTTTTCCTTGCCTTCCATTCCAATTTTCAAATAATTATTTTATACCTGCTGAAAATGAATAAATAAGCATCAAGCCAGTGGTGGGTTGCAGGCGGTACGCCTTGGTACGGGCATACCAGTTCCTGTTGGGTACGATGCTCCAGAGGGCCCACCCACCCGCCCGAGCTCCTTACTTATATTTGAGCTCTTCAGCGCTTCTGTGCATGCACACGGAGCATATGATGCCTGCATGATGCTCCGCTGAGCAGCTGAAGCGTTGCAGAGGCATTGCAGAGGCATCATGGAGGTAAGGACACATTCACACGCTGCACATATGCATGCTAGTTGTTCCAGACTCCAGGGGGCTGTGCTCATCTCTGTTTCAAAGCCAAAGAGCCAGCACTGTCCGAAGACGTCTCCATAGTCATGTGGCCAGCATGACTAAACCCCGAAGGCGCACGGAGCACTGTTACCTTCCCACCAAAGGTGGACCCTATTTTTCTACTTGCATTTTTTTTACATGCTTTCGAATTGCTAGGTTAGCAGAAGCTGCGACAAGTAACAGGAGCTCACTCCGTTATGCAGTGCTAGGGATTTGAACCGACCTTTCTGATCAACAAGTTTAGTGTCTTAGCCACTGAGTCACCGTGTCCCAATACCTCCATCTATAGACTTGTAATTTGCCACTTTATAAAGAATGCAGACAAACCTATAAAGAATGCAGAACCTACTCTGTGGGTGTGGCCTCCTTTGTGGGAGTGGCTTGCCACCCATGTGACTGGATGGGAGTGGCTTGCCGCCCATGTGACCGGATGGGAGTGGCAAACTGGTATTAAAACAATTGGAAACCCACCACTGCTCCTGCCGATCAACACCATCAAAATGCAGAAGAGAAAGTTATTCTTGTGGCTGAAACTGAACAACCCTATAAGGAAAAAAATATAGTACAAATTTTCATAACATCTAAAATCAGCTGTGAGTAATAACATGACTTTTCTCTTCTGATTCTATGGCATATGACAAGTAAATCAGTACATTTGTTTCACTGGTTGTAAGAAGATCTTCAATGTTCTGAAGTTTACATTCTTATAATTTGTCTCGGATATATAGATAGTCCTTGAGTTATGACCACTTGTTCAGTGACTGTTCAGAATTTACCATCTGAAAATCTGGTCACCTTATGTAACCATTATTTCAAAGCACAAGCAATAATTTATACTGTAAGCATTTCAAACTATTCCACACACATTCCACACACAATAACTTAAAATGAAACCATTAATAATATTCCATACAAAATAAATTACAATAAAACGATTATAAAAAATTCTATGCCCAATACATTTCAAAGTATTGAGTGTAGAATACTTTAAAATGGTTTATTTCAATTTATTTTGGATAGAATCTTTTTTTAAATAGTCTAAGACAATTTAAAAAAAGATTCTATCCAAAATAAATTAAAGTAAAACATTTTAAAGTATTCTACACTCAATACTTATATGTAAAACTATTATGAAAAATTCTATGCATTAAATAAGATATTATTTTAAAATACATTAAAATAATAATTAAATAAAACCGGGTCACTTACCAGCAGCAGGCAGAATCAGTAGCACTCCGATGCGATGGATGGATCCTCGTCGCAATGGCAGGCAGCAAGAACAGGTAAGACACTTGACTGGAGGGACAAGGCTAGGGTCACTTAGGTTGGCTGGCAGGCTTAGCCAGCCAGGCGAGGCTAGAGGGGGGGCGGGGAGCTTGCCTAGTGAAAGGTAGGCCGCCGCCGGCTCCCCCACCCGAAGGCAGCCGCGCGGCATACACGAGGCCGCAGCTTTCGCAAGGGAAGGCCTGGAAGACTTCCCTTGCGAAAGCTAGGGCACCGCCGCCCCCGATGGCGGCCGTGTGGCGTATGTGAGGCCGTGGCTTTCGCAAGGGAAGGCCTGGAGGACTTCCCTTATGAAAGCTAGGCCGCCGCCACCCCCCCTCCACCCGAAGGTGGCAATGCAGCGTATGCAAGGCTGCAGCTTTCGCGAGGGAGGACACCGCCGCCCTTCCACCCGAAGGCAGCCACGTGGCATACGCGAGGCTGCGGCTTTCGTGAGGCCGCGGCTTTCGTGAGGCCGCAGCTTTTGCGAGGGAGGCCGCCACCCCCCCCCACCCGAAGGCGGCCACGTGGCATACGCAAGGCCGCGGCTTTCACGACGGAAGGCCTGGAGGCCTTCCCTTGTGAAAGCTAGGCTGCTGCTGCTGCTACTGCCGCTACCTCCACTACCGCCCCCTCCAGCTTCCTACCGCTGCTACCGCCACTACCACTGCTACCGCCCCCGGCTTCCTACCGCCGCTACAGCCCCCCCGGCTTCCTACCGCCACTACCATCGCCACCGCCCACCCAAAGTCCCACTGCTAGCGTCCCGAGTCCCGCCACCGGGGCTTGGTTGCTTATCTGTGGGGGAAGCAGCAAGCTCCTGGAAGGCAAAGGGAAGGTGAACTGAATGAGGTGAAGTGCGAAATGAGGCGTCTCGGCAACAAACTCTTGAAAAGATTCTTTGAGAGAAAGATTCTTTTCAAAAGAGGAATGTTAAATGAGGCCAGCCCACTAACTGATTGGCTGGACGCCAGCCAATCAGTGAGCGGCAGGCTGGGCTTAGTGCGGACGGGCGAGGGAGCGAGCGAGTGAGCGAGCTGCGATGCGCCGGCAAAAGGGTGCTTTGCAGCGACAGGGGCCAGGACCGGTACCGGCGTTCCCGGAAGTTAATTACTTCTGGGTTCACCGACAAACCGGTTCATGTGAACTGGTGCGAACCAGGAGGAACCCACCCCTGCAGACAAATTCAGAAATGTGTCCCCAAAATATGCTTATTAAAAGAAAAACAAGCAGATACAGTCTGTTTAAGGATATTTCTTGGAAAGTAAACCACACATGATAAGGAAACCATGTACAAAAATGTGCATGTTTAAAAAATAAACATATGAAAACATACAGGATTTTTTTTGCTGATTGCATTAAAAAATGCAAACAGATGTTCAATTGGCATGAGCCAAGCTTAAGGGTTGGGGAAAAAAACATTTGGGAAAAAAAATCAAAATAATTAGATTTGCTTTTTTTTTTAGCAAATTGGCAGGGACAAATATTCATAATTGATATTCATAATTACATAATGTTACCATGTTTTTTTTTTTTGTTTCTGCATCCTGCTATTGCCTAAAGAAAATGAACTGAGTTAAATTTAAAAGAAAAAAAAGAAAAGCAAATGCTTCTTAATTATAAATTGGTATGTTCCATTGGTCTTCTAAGTATACCCATTTTAAAGTGATGATATATAATTTATCTAGAAGAAACAAAGGCGTGGAGCAATCAGTTAAAAATTATTTGACAACACGCTTTTTTTTTTCCAAAACAAGCTTCTCAAAAAATATTTTTTTAAAAAACACTCTGCTGTAATTGCGTGACTATCTTTAGAGCAACATGACCGTGTCCTATGATTGTTTGTTTTTTGCAAACTTGGCAGAACTTTATAAAATATTTGTCATTAATTGCTGATTATCCGCTCCTTCTAAATTAACCTTGTGATCTTTTCCCTGCTTTGAAATCAATGTGATTTTAAATACAAGTCCATTTATTAAGTCTTTTTATTAGGCCTTTCATTATGCATGCTTGTAAAGATCTTAATAGAGATGTTAAGTAATGAAATTTTGCAAGTTCCTAAAATCTTCATAAATCTCCATAAATTGTCTTTTTATGAGAAACCTGCTTTCATTGTGTCTGACTTTTTTATTCATATGCAACAAAAATGTTAATATACTTTAATTACGCTAATATGATTTATCTCCTCTCTCATTATACAAGTTAATTTTGTTCTAAAGGAGTCCTGTTTTCAAATTCTCTTCAGCAATGGAGAATTAAAGTAATTATAGTTTAGCACAGGAAATTAGTCATAAAGGTCTATGATTTTGAAAATAAATGGAAGTTTTCATAAGGCAGATTAGACCATATGCCTTACTGAGAGAAAGATTAGAGAAAAGGAATGATTTGACATTGTTGCCTTATATGTCCATTAGAACTTATATTTTCAACTGGGAAATATCAAGTTATGAAGATTTTCTTAAAGCAGAAAAACTTGGGGATCTAGTCCGGTCTGAACTGCTGGGAATTCTGGATATTGAAGTCCATCTAACAATAGCCTCAACATTCATTTTTATTGAAGGGGAATATTTATTTATTTAGAATATGGCGTAGAGAACATGGTGAACAGTGATAAAATTATATAGAAGGTGCATTTTATATATGATATGCCTACAAGAGAAATATGTAGTCAACTTTTTAAAGTTTGTTTGTTTTGTTGTTTGTTTGTTTGTCGGCTGTGACCAGGGGAGCATTTGCCCAGGTTCGCCTCATGCACCAATTGCATCCCTACCTGAACCGGGAGGCTCTCGCAACAGTCACTCACGCCCTTGTGATCTCAAGACTGGACTACTGCAACGTGCTCTACATGGGGCAGCCCTTGAAGAGCATTTGGAGACTTCAGCTTGTCCAGAATGCAGCCGCGCGAGCGATTGTGGGTGCACCTCGGTACACTCACGTTACACCTATCCTCCACAAGCTGCACTGGCTGCCTATTGGTCTCCGGATACGCTTCAAAGTGCTAGTCGTCACTTATAAAGCCCTACATGGCATTGGACCTGGGTACTTGAGAGACCGCCTTCTGCCAATTACCTCCCAAAGACTTATTAGATCCCACAGATTAGGCCTTCTCTGAATTCCATCCGCCAGCCAATGCCGATTGTCGACCACCCGGAGGAGGACCTTCTCTGTGGCTGCTTCGGCCCTCTGGAACGATCTCCCCATGGAGATCCAGACCCTCACCACCCTTCAGGCTTTCCGCAAAGCTGTCAAGACCTGGCTGTTCCGACAGGCCTGGGGCTGATGAGTTCCCATCCCCACTCGAACTGTGTGGCTGTTGACTGTTTTTAAATTGTTTCCGTATTTTGTTTGCTTGCCTTTTGCTTTTTTCTGTATTATTTCCTTCCCTTTTGGTTTGTATGCCGCCCACTCCCGAAGGATTCTGGGCGGCTTACAATAAAACAGGGAAAGGGAATAAATAAGACGATACAACAATTTAAAATACCACAACATTCACAATTGAGGTGGGGCTGGATGCTTCAACAGCTCCCAGCCTGCCAGAACAGCCAGGACTTAATAGCTTTATGGAAGGCCGGGAGGGTAGTAAGGGTCCGGATCTCCAAGCGGAGTTCGTTCCAAAGGGCCGGAGCAGCAGCAGAGAAGGCTCTCCCTCGGGGGGTCGCCAGCTGATATTGGCTGGCAGATGGAACCCGGAGAAGACCAAGCCTGTGCGATCGAATCGGTCTTTTGGAGGTAATTGGCAGGAGGCGGTCTCTCAGGTACCCAGGTCCGATGCCATGCAGGGCTTTATAAGTAACGACTAGCACCTTGAAGCGTATCCGGAGACAATGGGCAGCCAGTGCAGCTCGCGGAGGATAGGTGTAACGTGGGTGTACCGAGGTGCACCCACTATCGCTCGTGCGGCTGCGTTCTGGACAAGCTGAAGTCTTCGAACACTCTTCAAGGGCAGCCCCATGTAGAGTGTGTTACAGTAGTCCAGTCTTGAGGTGATGAGGGCATGAGTGACTATCTGAAGGGCCTCCTGGTCCAGGTAGGGCCACAATTGGTGCACCAGGTGAACCTGGGCAAAGGTCCCCCTGGTCACAGCCGACAGATGGTGTTCTAAAGTCAGCTACGGATCCAGGAGGACTCCCAAATTGCGAGCCCCCTCTGAAGGCGTATAATTTCACCCCCCAGGCTGAGAGATGGAATAGCTGGACCATCTTTGGGAGGGAGCATCAATAGCCACTCGGTCTTGTCGAGATTGAGCGCCAGTTTAAGGAATTTAAAAAAATAAAAAAAATGTAAATTAGAAGTTACATTTCAAAGTACCTGGATTCATAAGAATAGAATAAGTGTTCTATATAATAATATCTAGGCCACTTATCCAATTAAACAATTCATTTAAAGGTAAAGGTTCCCCTTGCACATATGTGTTTGTCTTTCCCGACTATAGGCGGCGGTGCTCATTGTTGTTTCTAAGCTGAAGAGCCAGTGCTATCTGAATATGTCTCCGTAGTCATGTGGCTGGCATGACTAAATGCCAAAGGCACACAGAATGCTGGTACCTTTCCGCCAAAGTGGTCTGTATTTTTCTACTTGCATTTGTGCATGCTTTTGAACTGCTAGATTGGCAGAAGCTGGGACAAGTAATGGGAGCTCACTCTGTTATGTGGCACTAGGGATTCGAACCACCAAACTGCTGACCTTTTGGATCAACAAGCTCAGCGTCTTAGCTACTGAGCCACTTCTCCCTGTAAAAAATTCATTTAGTGATGTTCAAAGTTACAATGGCACAGGAAAAAAATGACTTATGACTGTTTTTCACACACAAGGTTTCCATCCTTCAGCCTTCCATCCTTCTGAGGTCAGTAAGACAAGGATCCAGATTGTTGGGGGCAATATGCTGACTCTGTAAACCACTTAGAGAGAACTGGAAAGCATTAGGATAATGCTTAGATATAAATCTAATGCTTCGATATAAATCTAAGTGCTATTGCTATTATGACCATTGCAGCATCCATGTGGTCACATGTCAAAATTCAGACACTTGGGAAAAGGAATGTGTTTATGATGAACATATATGTGCAGCAGCTGCGAAAAAACCCATCACAGTTCTAGGTTGCATAAACAGAAGGATAGAATCAAGATCCCGTGAAGTGTTAATACCGCTTTATAATGCCTTGGTAAGGCCACACTTGGAATACGGCATTCAGTTTTGGTCGCCACGATGTAGAAAAGATGCTGAGAGTTGTCAGTTGAAGTTCTCATTCTGGTCCTCTGTTGGAGCGGGAAAATATTATCTTCTGATTGGTTGTTTGGCTGAGCAGTTCCATATAAAAAGGATCTATGTCATCCAGAGAGTTCAGTTGCCTCCGTATTGAATAAAGAGCTGTTAGAAGTTGCTCTGGCCTCAGCTCCATTCTTTGCCCAGAAAATAACAGACAAAAAGGATTTCCAAGGAAAGGTGATACTGCAGGATTTCACTCTCAATTCCATCGTCTTTTTCTTTCCATAGTTCCTCCTGTCACCGAGGATCTATTTTCCCCCTGCAGCTGTCTTCTCTCATGTTTTTTCCCCTTCTATTTTTAAAAATAAAGTGTTCACAAATTTGTACATAGAGGTGGAAATGTTTTATTTATGTGTGTAGTTTTTCCCCCCCAAAAAAAGTATTTGCTGCTCAGGTTCATTTTAGATCTCTAAGTGAATTACATATCTTTATTTTAATTTAAAATTCATAACTGTAAGCTGAAGAATATTGATATAGAGATCCATCTTAAATCCCATTTTGTAATGAAGGCAGAAGAAGAAATTTCTTCTTGGAAGAAATTTCCCTGGTTCATTTCCAGTTGGGAAGCAGTCACCGATGAGAAGAATTGGAAGCAGCTGCCAGAAATGGGATCCTTTGAAAGCAAGGTAGCCTGATATAGCTTTTTATACCTATCTTCCCTTTGAAGTTGGTGTGATTTGATGAGATTTTGTATGAGCCTTTAGGTGATTGCTCTGAATTATGTCTTCCTGTCTTAATGGTTTAATCCTGTTCATGGGCTTTGTCTTTCTTATCCTGGGGGTTAGTTCTGCCAGGAAAGAGGAAAAAGGGAGTTCCAGGTGAGTTATTTTTTAGCATGATTCCCTTTATCTTAATGGCCCTACTTAAGTATTTCTATTGTCAGTTCTGTTAGCAGGGCTGCTTTGTGTTTTTCTTTCAGCTGGTGCTTCTTGGTTTTTCTTAAAGAGGAAAGGGTTGATTTGAGTCTCTCGGCACTGTTTTCTGAGGCTTCTAGTGCTATGGCACTCTTTCCCTGGGGTACACTTCCCACAGCAGCCAGCCACAACTTCAACAAAATTTTAGTTTAGGAGTTTAGGAATAGTTTTCTTTAGGAATAAAGTTTCAAATTATGCCTAAGCAACTCTTCATTTTTTTTAATTTGGAAGAGCAACTTGTAAAGGGCAGCTCCAATTTTGTAAATCAGCCATAACAGTATTCCAGTTACTAAAGAGTGGGGAAATTGAATGCAGACTCAGCGGCTTTAATGAGTTGCAGACAGTGTCTGCTTTTCTACCTTCACACATCCTGAAGCTGAATCCAGAGTGATAGATATTTCTGGAGTATGAGACCAGTAATTCATTTATTTAGCTACATATCCCACAACACTGAAGCTAGCACATGAGAAATAGAAGGTGTTCGCAGAGATAAGATAAACAAAGTACTTGAATTGTGAAGGCTGATAACAAAACATCTGAAATTAGCATCTTTCCATGGTGGTTTAGAGAATGTTTTGACAACACATTTAATGCTACTCCCCAAATCTCCATGTGGAGGTCAACTATGGAACTGTGTAAATTCTTGCCAATAACGGAAATGAAAATGGGAAGAAATCACTGAGCCAATCAGTGTTGTGTCTGGATGACTATTAGGACAGCACTTTTGAAAACACACACACACACACACACACACACACACACACACACATACACACCCCTTCTGGCAGTCCCCAGCCCATGAGTTAAATATATCCTTTCCCCTATAAGAAAGCTGTTCATCATTGAAAGGATTTCTCCTTACACTAGTAGGCAGGGTTATTGCTATGACAGTAAAACTCAGCATTCATGTGTTTTCCCAACAGATATAATTAGGCTGTGGGAAGCTCTTATGGCAAGTTGTCTATATAAGTGAAGTGTCTATGGAGATTATCGATCATTCAGTTTACTTGGATTTCAGTAAGGCATTTGGTAAATGACCAACCAGACTCAACATGTAGTCCTCAATGGAACTGCATGCACATGGAGGGATGCATACAATGGGGTACACCAAGGCTCTGTTTTAGGCCCAGTACTCTTCAACATCTTCATCAATGATTTGGACAAGGACATAGAAGGGGAACTCATCAAATTTGCAGCCAAAATCAAGCTAGCAGGAATAGCCAACACTCCAGAAGAAAGGCTTAAAATACAGACGGATCTTGACAGACTTGAACATTGGGTGCTATCTAACAACATGAAATTCAGTGCTAAAAATGTAAGGTTTTACATTTAGGCAAGAAAATCGAAATGTACAGGTACAGTATATGTGGTACTTTGCTCAATAATAGTAACTGTGAGAGGGATCTTGGAGCCCTAGTGGACAACCATTTAAATATGAGCCAACAGTGTGCACCAACTTCCAAAAAAGCCAACACAGTTCTAGGCTGCATAAACAGAAGGATTGAATCAAAATCACATGATGTGTTAATACCACTTAATAATGCCTTGGTAAGGCCATACTTTAAATACAGCATCCAGTTTTGGTCGCCACGATGTAAAAAATATGTTGAGATTCTGGAAAGAGTGCAGAGAAGAGCAACAAAAATGATTAGGGACAATCTGGGATTCAAACAACTTATCATCTGGTTCTCTGCACTAATGATTTCTTCCAGAAACCAGTTCACCAGGCTGCTCAGTAAGTTAACAAAAGGTTAAGTGGTATGAACTGGCTGAATCCCACTACTGATTAGGGGGAATGGAGGCTAAAACATATAAAGAATGATTTCAAGGATTTGGTCCTAGGTGGTTGATCATGTTACCTTGAAATCTACCAGAAAGCTTTTGCCTCAGATGGGAGGAAGAAGCGTGTAAAAAGGGTTTATGCGGATGGAAAATAGATTCCCCTACTCCATTCTCCACCCAAAAAGCTCACATTTCAAAAATTTATAATCTCCCTTATACACAGCTGAGCTGGAGGTTGTCAGCTCTACCACTCCACATCTGCTCTCTAAAAACATGAAAATCAGGAAAACTCCTTCTGTAAACAGTTCCTGAATCAACATAGAACATCTCCATGTGATTGAACTGGAAACAAGACTTCTGACCAAACTCTACAAACATGTAGACAAGCAAAGGTGAACATGGAAGGAGAATATCCATGGCCCTGATTAATATAACAGTTAAATAATCGTATTCATTACATTCTCTGTATCTACTTTCACCTCCTTTTCAGTGAATTATGCCTATGCATTTTGTGGAAGAAAATATTTCCAGCAAAACATTTTCACTGATCAATAAAATTAATAAGGGGAAGATCCTGTGTTTCAGAAATGTTCTTTACTTAAAGTATCTTAAGTAAATAGGTGGAATTTTAAGATTGCAAGCACCTATGTTCTACTCACCTTATGAAATTCATGCAGTTAGCTTGCAACTTGATGGATAATATATTAGTTAGTATGCTCAGCTACTGAAATGTAACTTAAAGGTAAATGCAAAGGTTCCCTTTGCACATATGTGCTAGTCATTCCCAACTCTAGGGGGCAGTGCTCATCTCTGTTTCTCAGCCAAAGAGCCAGCGCTGTCTGAAGATGTCTCTGTGGTCATGTGCCTGGCATGACTAAACACTAGAAGGTTCCCAGAATGCTGTTACCTTCCCACCAAAGTGCTTCCTATTTTTCTACTTGCATTTTATATGCTTTCTAACTGCTAGGGGGGCAGAAGCAAGTAATGGGAGCTCATTCCGTTATGCGGCACTAGGGATTCGAACCGCCGAACTGCCTACCTTTCTGATCGACAAGCTCAGCGTCCTAGCCGATGAGCCACCACATCCCAATGAAATATAGCTTATTGTTGCTCATTTCCTACGTGCAGCGAGGAGAATGTTGAATGGCAGAAAATCTGAAAGATCAGTAATCCACTCAAACTCATATTATAAATGTTGGCCAGTATGTTTTAAAATGCCCCTTTCTCCCCTCATTTCCAGCGTCCCTTTATAGTCACAAGAGGTAACAGCACCTAGCTGAACTTGGATTATTTAAGGAAGCTAAGTAGAGAAAGATCCAATTTAGACTTCGATGAGAGATTACTATCAAAATCCAGGGCTGGGGCTAGAAAAGAAAGAAAAACATAGGAAGTAGATTAGGAACTTTTCCTTTAAGTTCTTTTTAAAGAAAAAGAACTAAAATAACAGAGCAAGGCCAAAGTATTGCTGCCAAAAAAAGTACTGTATTTTTCAGAGCATAAAATGCACTTTCCACCCCCCCCCCCAAAAAAAAGAGGGTGAAAATTTGTTATTAAAGTTTCTTTTACACCAAATGCACCAGAAGCCAAAAACCCGAGGCATGGAGGCAGCGATGGGTCTGTGGAAATCCCTGAAACCTGAAACAGCTCATTGGGGTTATTCCAGCAGTCCTGCCAATCAGCTGTGCTGAATCAGGGTGCTGAAGCTGACCTGGCTGGTCAGAGTTTGCATTAGCAATCACGTTCAGAAAGCACACGCAAGTAACTGATTCAGCAGGATTTGAAATAATAGTAATATACAATACAATGCCAAAAGCAGGTTTTCCAAGGTAACAATAAATACAAGGAAAACACGAGCAGTTTCACTTTCAGTTCTCAGCTAAGCCACACTCCTTCCTTGTTGCTCACATGGCAAATTTCAGAGTCCAATTAGCCCTCATTGGCTGACTTAGTTGCTGTGCCTATTCATTGGCTAACCTTGTTACCATGTGTCAGCTGAATACCATGGATGCTGAAAGGCAGAGGCAGATTTTTTTTCTTATTATTATTTTCCTCTCCAAAAACTAAACTGCCTCTTATACTAAAGTGACCAGATTTTAAAATTGGTAAAGCGGGACACCATTGATGGGGGGGGGGAGGAAGCCGGCCTTTTTCTATTTCAAGGCGCTGCCGCTTCTTCCACGGCCTCCTTCTCCCCCCCCCACCTCTTGGAAAGCTTCGGGTGGCTCCTGGGTAGTGGGCGTCCAGGTGGGAAGAGCCAGAGCGATCGGGATTTTTTTTAAAAAAAAAACCACCGGATTCCTTGAATGCCTGTGTGTGTGCGCAATGCAGCAGGCCTTTTTCCATTTCAAGGCGCTGCTGCTTCTTCCATGGCCTCCTTCTCCCCCACCTCTTGGAAAGCTTCGGGCGGCTCCTGGGCGGTGGGGGTCTGGGCAGGAAGAGCCGGAGTGATTGGGTTGATTGGGATTTTTTTTTTAAAAAAAAAATGCCGGATTCCTTGAATGTTCGCATGTGTGCGCAACACAGGGCTTTTTCCATTTCAAGGCGCTGCCGCTTCTTCCACAGCCCCCTTCTCCCCCCACCTCTTGGAAAGCTTCGGGCGGCTCCTGGGCAGTGGGCGTCTGGGCGGGAAGAGCCGGAGTGATCAGGTTGATCAGGATTTTTTTTAAAAAAATGCCGGATTCCTTGAATGCCTGCTTGTGTGTGCAACGCAGGCCTTTTTCCATTTCAAGGTGCTGCCATTTCTTTCACGGCCTCCTTCTACCCCCCACCTCTTGAAAGTCCAGCCAATTGCCCACCAAGCTCTCCGGGGAGACTCACCCAGAGTTTTCACTGTGATCTACTTGGTAAGTGGAGGCAGCAGGTTGATGCAGACCAAATCCACATCCTGGTGCAGCAGGACCTCGTCTATCCGGCTGGTGTAGAAGGGGACGCTTATCTCCTTGGCCAGTTCTTCTGCCTCTTCCTGAGTGCGGCCCCAGAGCGCCTTGACCGTGAAGCCCTCATCCTTTAGAAGCAGGATGATGACGCAGATGGTCAGGCTGGTGCCAAACATGCCCACCCTGGGCAGCATGGTTGTTGCTGTTGCGGCTGCTTCTGCCTGCTTCCCTCCACTCTCACCTTTTTCCTCCCCTTCTTCCTCCTCCTGCTTGCTGCGATCTGGATGCCCGGTGTGCCTTCCTTTCCTCTGCATTCGGCCCTTTCGCATGGAGCCTCAAGATTACGAGCAATGCGGGGTTGCTATGCTAAGGGCACCCGGTCCCAACTGGGAACTGCTGCTGCTGCTGCCACCGCAGGGACTCAGTGGCACCCAATCCCTGCAGCAGTGACTGGTTCTGCTCCAGGCTGTGGGCCCCTGCCGCGTCCAGCACGTCTTCATCAGCAAGCTGGTTACCTGCCCGGCTTGCTGCCGCTGCCACTCCATAGCCGGGTCATCCCAAGCGGAGCTCCCCCGCCTAGCTGCGTTGCGCACACATGCGGGCATTCAAGGAATCCGGCATTTTTTTTAAAAAAAAAATCCCAATCAACCCAATCGCTCAGTTTTTTTAAAGGTTCCAGATTCTCTGCAAACATCTGCATCCCAGCTGTCTCCAATGCAAGGGCAGAGAAGGGCAGCTAACAAGTGGCGTGGGAGCTAGGAGCAGCCAAAGACCCAGCAGCCGCCCCGCTTCTAATCTCCATCTGCCCAATGGAGGCTGCCCGGCTGCTGGCGCTGCTGTGACTCTGCTCTGCCGCCAAAGATGCCACCGCCAATCCCTTGCTGGCTCTTCCTTCCTGGAGGCGTGCGGCCCAGGAGCCTCCTGAAGCCTTCCTGCCTACCACTGACTGCACCATGGCCAACTCACCCCGGGTGGGCTGAAAGGCTTCGGGCGGCTCCTGGGCTGCGGGCATCCGGGCGGGAAGAGCTGGAGCGATCGGGCGGGAAGAGCCGGAGCGATCGGGATTTTTTTTTTTAAAAAAACACCAGATTCCTTGAATGCCCGCGCATTTGTGCAATGCAGCTAGGTGCGGGGAGCTCCGGGTTGTGTGCGTTTGGGATGACCCGGCCATGAAGGGGCAGCGGCAGTGAGCCTGGCAGGCAACCCGCTTGCTGTTGAAGACACGCTGGATGTGGCAGGGGCCCACGGCCGGGAGCATAGCCAGCCACTGCTGCAGGAATTGGGTGCCACTGGGTCCCTGCAGCGGCAGCAGCAGCAGTTCCCAGTTGGGACCGGGCACCCTTAGTGTAGCAACCCCGCAAGGGCTGAACACGGAGGAAAGGAAGGCACATTGGGCATCCAGATCGCAGCGAGGAGGGAGAGGAAGGGGAGGAAAAAGGTGAGGGTGGAGGGAAAGCAGCCAGGAAGCCTCCATCGGGCGGTGAGGCGAGCTGCATGCGAGGCCGCTCGGTCAGCCCACCCCGCGACTCCTGCTAGTGCTTGGCAGCACACAGCCACCGCACAGCCTCCAGCCCTGCAGGCCGACCTCCCGGCACACAGCCACTAGTCTATTGACAAAGAGAGACCTGCAAAAATGAATGAAAATGTTTGCAAGAGGAAGCCACGTGGTGAAGTGAAAAAAGGGGTGGGGCACCCTTTCTACAAAAATCAGGACTTTTACAAAATGTCCAGGGACATGGGGCAAATTATTAAAAATCGTGACTGTCCTGCCAAAAGCGGTACGTCTGGTCACCTTATCTTATACTCTGGAGCGTCTTATATGCCAAAATATATGGTACATTTTAGTAATCCAAATTGATCCCAACTTCAGAGTAACTTTACCTTGCCTTTATAATTGGATGGACCAGAATACCATATGGAGAAGAGGAAAAAAAGAAGATGGTGAAACAAATATTGTCAGATAAATAGGTGTATACTTTCTGCTTCTTCTCTAAAGCTGTGTTTTGTTTTTCTTTTTACACATCTAGCAAGTTCAAAAGGCAGAAGTACAACTAGCAGCTGATGGTTGCCTTGTAATATAATGATATTATGCCTTGACCCAGGAAATTCCTATTCAAATCACACGAGAAGACAAGCACTGGTTGGTTTTTAACCAGTTCTGTCTCGCAACTCAAGTTATTTGATAGTGTTTTTTTTTATTTTGTTAGGGAGATTAAAATAAAGGAGACTCCTATTTAAATGAATTAACTTATTTAAACTTAAATGACTTAAGTTCTCAGAGAAAAAAGTATGATACAAATATGATATGGGGCAGCAGTGGGTTCCTGCCAGTTCTAACCTCTTCTATAGAAGAGGTTCCACAAATCTACCATGCCGTTTAGAACCGGTTCCAGCTCCCTCCCCCCGCCTGTCCGCACCATGCTTTCCCTGCCCGCTGCTCACTGATTGGCTGGCTCACCAATCGCTCCGCCCACCTCTAAGAGTTCTATCTAAACCTTAAAATCTTAAAGCTGACAAGTTTGAACATCCCTGTTTTTTTTTAAGGGTTAGGAGTGCAAGGGTCTTGTAACTTGACAGCTTTAAGACTTGCATACTTCAATGCCAGAGTTCCTGAGCCAACATGACTGGAGGAAGAATTCTGGGTGTTGAAGTCCACAAGTCTTAAAGCTGTCAAGTTTGAATACCCCTGGGTGTTTTTTTCTAAAGGGTTAGGGGTGCAAGGGTCTTGTAACTTGACAGCTTTAAGACTTGCGTGCTTCAAATGCCAGAGTTTCTGAGCCAACATTTTGGTTGCTGAGCAAGAGCATTGTTAAGCGAGTTTCACCACATTTTACAAGTTGGCCATGCCCCGCCAGTTACATGACTGCCGAGCCACTCCCACCCGGTCACATGGTCAGCAAGCCATCCCACAAAGCAGACCACACCTACAGAAGAGGTTCTAAAAAATTTTGAAACCCACCACTGGTATGAGGTAAGGATCATCCTGAAATCTTGCAGCCTCTGAGAACTCCAGAGAATAGACCAAAAAATGCCAATTCAAAGATGCAGTCACCATTCAGATACGCCAAAACGCTTTTATGTGCTGGTTTCAAATGAGCATCTTCTTCTTCTTCTTCTTCTTCTTCTTCTTCTTCTTCTTCTTCTTCTTCTTCTTCTTCTTCTTCTTCTTCTTCTTCTTCTTCTTCTTCTTCTTCTTCCTCTTCTTCCTCTTCTTCTTCCTCTTCCTCTTCTTCCTCTTCTTCTTCCTCCTCCTCCTCCTCCTCCTCTTCTTCTTCTGCTCCTCCTTCTCCTCCTTCTCTTCCTCCCCCCTCTCCATCTCCCTCCTCTCCCTTCTCTTCTTCCTCTCCTCTTCCTGCTCCTCCCTTCAGATCAACAGCCACCATTTTGTGAAATCAAATGTGGCCTCCCGGTCCAAGTGAGCATTTTTCACATCCACATTTATTATAGTATCTTGCCATATTTGCTTTGGTATTCCACACAGACACTTGCCATCCGTATTAAAGAGCAAGGCGATGTGGGTGTGAGTGCACGTAGAATTAAGGAGAAACTTCCTAACAGTGAGAACAACGGATCAGCTTCCCTTCAGAAGTTGTGGATCAGTGGTGGGAAATGACTGGTATGCTCCAGTATGGGCATACTGGTGCCTTCTGGAAGCACCAGGTACTGTTCCGGTACAGTGCTCTGGAGGGCCCACCTGCCCGCCCATCCTCCTTACCGGTATTTGAGCAGATCGGGGCTTCCGTGCACGGGAACCTGCGTGACACTCTGCCGAGCAGCTGGATTATCATGGGTGGTAAATATGTACACGTGCACTGTGCATGTAGTGGACGCCCGGCCCCATTGCAATGTACCCGTTGCAACTGGATCTGGAAGCCACCACTTTTGTGGATGCTCAATCACTGGAGGACTTTAACAAGAGACCGGAGAGCCACTTGTCTGGAATGGTACAGAGCAGTGAAGGCGAATTCTTTTAGAGACCAAGTGCCCAAACTGCAACCCAAATCCACTTATTCATTGCAAAGTGCCAACACAGCAATTTAATCTGAATAATGAAGTTTTATTACCTAAAAAAATGATAAACAAGGCAGAGTTCAGCTGTTCTAAGAAAAGTGTGATAAATGCACTTTTATGCCCCTTCATTTTTTATGTTTTTGAAATATTACATTTAACAACAATAAAAAAGAAAAAGTTTTGTAATATTCTCTCCTCCCTCTCTCTTTCCCTCCCACTCTTGTTTCCTCCCTCCCTATTTTTCTCACTCTTCCCCTTCCCCCTCTCTCCCCCGCACACTCTCTCCCTCCTCTCTCTTTCCCTCCCCTCCCCCTCTCTCTTTCTCTCCCCCTCTCTCTTTCCCTCCCTTTCTCCTTCCCTCCCTTTCTCTTTCCCTCCCTTCACTCTCTCTTTCCCTCCCTCTCTCTTTCCCTCCCTCTTTTTCTCTCTCTCTTCCCCTCCCTCTCTCTCCCCTCTCTCTTTCCCTCCCTCCCTCTCTTTCCCCCTCTCTCCCCTCTCTTTCCCTCCCTCTTTCCCTCCCTCCCTCCCTCTCTTTCTCTTTTTCTTCCCCCACTCTCCATCTCCCTCTCTCTCCCCTCTCTCTTTTCCTCCCTCCCTCTCTTTCCCTCCCCCCCTCTCTCCCCCTCTCTCTTTTCTTTCTCTCTTTTTCCCTCCCTCTCTCTCTTTCTCTATCTCTTTACCTACCTACCTCTCCCTTTCTCTCTCTCTTCTTTTCCCTCCCACTCTCTCTCTTTCCCTCCCTCCCTCCCTCCCCCCATGGGAGAAAAGCATTGGAGCTGGGCTGGAGGGAACGGCACACATGCCCACAGAGAGGGATCTGAGTGTCACCTCTGGCAGGCATGCCATAGGTTTGCCACCACTGGTATAGAGTCTCTTGCTTGTGCAGGGGGTTGGAGTAGAAGACCTCCGAGGTCCCTCCCAACTGTGTTCTTCTGTTAAACTCTATTAAATTTCTAACATTTGAAAATGGGTTCTGGATTCAAGTCCAACACTTTCTTAATACACAACACTCTTTATCTCAGAAGAAGAACTGGCAAATGATGCTAATAAATGTACGGTAGATATGTCGGTGGTTTATTGATTTATTTAATGTCTAGACTGTATCAGTTTCCTCTTTCCATGTTTGAGTGGCTTGAGGCAGATGTGCTGAGCATGTGGTTAGGTAGTACCATCTCGGAAGTGACAGATAATAAATGTTACATTGGCCTATACTTCCAAATAACAATGTCGTTAAAGGGTTTCTATTGCACTGAAATGACAAAATGTACGATTCATTTCTTCCCTCCTTTTAGCTTCTCATGAGCTTTTAATCAAATAACATTGTGGGTAATTGTGTATATTCTCACTTCCTATACTCAGCAAGATCCTGGAGCTACTAATACTTTCCTACATAACTTCTCTTCAGTGTTTGGCCTGGATGAACCTACATTACAGTAGAAGTAATAATAATATTCTGGCTAGTAATTGATCAAGCTGCCCTTTTAATTTGTGTTTAATAATTGAAGGAGCCCTATATTAGGAATTGGGGAAAATTAAATTATGATTAAAATCATAATATTCTAGAATTGAGAGTCACAGAGAGTCCCCCGCTTGCTGTTAATGCAAATTAAAGTATTTCTAAGACAAATGCCCAACCAACTTCTTCTTAATTATATTCAACAAAAATCAGTGGGTTCTACTGTTGAGCCCCTATTGACATTAAGTCATTTCCCCTAACAATCAGAATCTGCATTCCAATAATTTAAGGTCATTATTCTTTGTAAGACAAGACAGAACAGATCTTGCTTCCTTCTTTGTGATATCTCTTCAGATACTTGCAAAGTCCTACCATGTCAAGCTTTCCCAAGGAGAAAATTTAGTTCCACGTTCAGAATAATGGCCAGAGTAGAAAAGTTAATTGGAAGTCTAGGATAATTACTAGCAGTAAATCGAGCCCCATTCATTGATAGTGCACTGTAAAGTCTTATATCCAAGATGCACCCACTTTTTTTGTAAATCTTCCAGTGAATGAAGAATCTAGATAACAAGCTTATTTTTCCCTTCTATTTAGACTGTGATTTAGCACTATAGTCTATTTCTGAATATGAACAATAACATTCAGATAATACACCAAAAATTAATGATGCATGCAAGACACAATGTAATGAGCGAGAAAAAAAAAAGGGAAGCTGTGCTCAGTTCAGTTTTGCATTTTGCTTTGGTGGTTTTCCCTCTGCCTGCTTGCTTAAATCAAAATTATTTTCAGCAGGGACTCAAATGGAGTTCTGCATGAACTTTGCATAAGCTTTTACTACAAATTAAGGGCAAATGATTCTCCCCCCTTCTCTCTCTCCCTCTCTCTCTTTTTGCAAGCTCATTTTCCTTCCCAGTTTGCTTCAATCTCACCAGAAAGAAACATTTCTTTTTAACTAAACATTATCAGATGAGAATTATGTGTAGCAGAAACGAGCAAATAAATTTACAGAGAAGATTTCAAGCTCTAGTAGTGAGGAACTCCATTGTCTTTTCCTATGCTAGGTGATTTGATCCTTGGTAGGACTCACACTGGTGTGCAGTGTGAAAGCTTGTAATGATCATTACAAAATACCCTTACATAAACACGCAATTCATCTTTGTAATGAACAGGATGGAGCATTGTGGCTCACGTGGTTACTGGGTTGATTATCAGCAAGCCCCTGTTTAAGACCCAAGTGGCTGTATGATAGAGGGAGCTCCCATCATTCACTCCAGCTCAAGCTAACAGGTTGAAAGCGTGCAATTGCAAGTAGATAAATAGGGCACATTAATGAGGACTCTCCAATTTCTGGATTGAAAAGATTGACTTGACATCACCATTGCCTGGAAGATACCAGGCAATGGTGATGTCAAGTCAATCTTTTCAATCCAGAAATGCCTTGCTGCTTCCAACCCAAATGCAAGGCAAAAAGCAGTGAAAAGATGCCAGCCTTTCTAGAAAGCAATCTTTCGAGGTTGCATCTTATGATGCCTTCTAGCTGTCCTCCAACCAGAAGGTTCCTTGCTATGACCCAATTTGTTTTTGTTGTTACTTTTCTGGACAGAGGTTCAGCTTCCAAAATAAGCAGTGCATTGAAATCACCCTCCTCTAGCATCTAACCATTCTTATTGCAGACATGAAGAATGCAGAGGCCTTACTGAAGATACAAATAATTCTAGAGCACCAGTTGTTTTATACCATTTTCATTTCTTCTTTTTTTCCCAAATTAAGAGGCTCTTTAAAAAATGCAAGTACGATGGGGTAAGATGCTAAACATAAGAAAAATAGTATTGATAATTATATATTAGTATCCTTTAATATGTCACTGCCTTGTTGGTAGTGCAGTAAATCTATGAACTGAGATGATGATATAACATTTCATGCTATTTGCCTCTCTTCCCCACTTATATAATGTTTTTAAACCCTTCATTCATTTTGTAAAAAAAGTAGAACTGAACAGAATATAAGAATTGGAAAGGACCTTGGAGGCCTTTTGATCCAACTGCTTGCTCAAGCAGGAGACCTTATAACGTTTCATATAATTGGCTGTCAAATATCTTCTTGAAAACCTCCAGTGATGGAGCATCCACAACTTCTGGAGGCAAGTTATTCCACCAATTAATTGTTCTCACTATTATGAAATTTCTCCTTAGTTCTAGGTTGTATCTCTCTTTGTTAAGCTTCCATCTTTTCCTTCTGGCCCTACCTTAGAGAACAGGTTGGCTCTTTCTTCTTGATGACAACCCCTCAGATATTGGAAAACTGGCATCATGTTACTTTGGTCCTTTACTTTGTTAGATTAGGCTTATTCAGTTCCTGTAACTGTTCATCCTATGATCTAGCCTGTAGCCTTCTAATAATATTTATTTGTTTGTTTATTTCGTCAAACATGTACAAGATAATAGGTGTAAGTATAAACATGCACATGAAGACAGGAAATAGGTACGTTTAACAAAATACACACCCTTAGCTTTATTTCAGAAAGGGTTTTAAATAGCATATGCAGTAATCACTATGGCAGGGATCGCTAATCTTTTTGGCTTGGCAGCGCAGTCAGGGGGGCGGGAGTGAGAGGGGATGGTTCCATGTGAGTGGCAGGTGTGAACACTCATGCAAATGGAGCTTTGTACTTAAGTGCACTGACTTGCCCCTTGCACAAATAGAGCTTCATGTGTGAACATTAGTGCCAGCCACTTACAGAAAGGGAGCTGTGATGTTTACTTGTGCAGGCCCATTCTGAACAGCCTGGGGGGTTAGGGACCCCTTTACTATAGAATATTATAAGAACACACATCCCCCAAATCTTCCTTAACATATTCCCTGTTCTAGTTTGAACTCATTGTGGGATGATTTATACTGTCATAACTTTTTTTGCCCCACCTCGAGTACTGTAGATCAGCAAAGAAGTGTCATCTCTCTATTTTTATTCCTGCTGACTATGAATTTCATCATGGAAAAAAAAAACCTGTATGTAGGACAAATTAGGTATGAAGGACTACTTCAGATGTAAAGATTTGGAGTTTGTGGGTGATATTGCACACTTCCAAGCAAAAGCCAAGAAATATTTATAGGTTTTGACTGCCATTTTGAAAATAGAGGATGGTAAAATCAGACCGGGGACAAATAATAACAGAACAGAAGTCATGTAGGTTGAAAATGCTTAAATTGCTATGTGTTTGGTTGCTGGATTCTAATCAGCTGATGAAATGCAACAGTTCACCTATCTAGGCAGTAAACTCTTTCATTTGCTACCACGTTAGAAAACCTTCATTTTGGTATTTTGGTATATTTACTTCATCTGTTATATTATATGTAAAGAGAAGTTAATGAATCCTGCTGAATCAGTTACCTGTGTGTGCTTTCTGAATGTGATTGCTGCTGCAAACTCTGACATAATTAAAGAGTCAACATCAATGTTATAGTTAATAAATTATTAAGGTAGTGGAATACTTCAGATTTTATCTTCAAAAATACAGCAACTGTTACAACTCTTAAAAAGCATAAGCCCCTGTCCCAGGTTCACACAGTGACTGCACAGTTTGGGGGGAAAGGATTTATCTTAATTCCTGGAGATTACAAAGGCCCAATCAATAACTGTTCCAGAGGTGAGCTTCCTGGGTACATGAGAGTGGTCAGAAAATACACCTTTAATTCACATTTCATCACTAAGGTCCAAAGAGGACACGTTTTACCAACTCTTTGGGAAATATTGTTCTTTCATTGATGCTTATTTTTTATTATTTATTTTAATTTCAATAACTTTGATAGGTTAGGATCACATAATGTAGCTGTGAATTTCAGTTAGCCCTTTTATTACTCATTAATGATTTGTTATACGGGAACAACTGTTCATGCAACTTAATGCCTTTGTCAAAATCAACATTTCAAATAACATGGTAAATGTCAGTGTGACATAATTAGATAATTGCAGCTTTTAAAGAAAATAAACCTAAACCCATAGAAACCCCCACAGCCATATATATAAAAAAAGATTGGCAGTTAAATGAATGACATCTGTCATCACCACAAATATTGTTAGCGCTCCTACTGATTTGAGCCAAGATATGTTTATGAGTAATGCTTAGATTAACTGAGCTACTTCTGAACAGAAGAAGACTGGAAATGTACAGATGTGTAAATAGGAAATAAAAAAGGTAGGGAATTAAGGTGTGTCAGAATGCATGCCCAGGGGCTGCCCAAAGTGTCATGAGGTGCCGTCTTAAAAGTGGAGCTTCTTAAAAGTGTGCCATCAACCTGAAAGAAGGGGATTGTATTAGATTAGGCCACTTCCCTATGAACTGTCAACCTCCCTTTTGCTTTTCTGAAAGGCCTTAAATTGGGATTGTGTCCAGCAATCAAGTGTATGGTGATGTTACATTAGCCAGGAGTCTACAATGTTAGTACAAAGTAGTTATTTGACTGCCAACAATTGCTTGTCTGTTCATTTCATGCTTGTGTACTACCCAGAATGCAACATAGGGTGCAGTTTGGCTGCACATTCATAAGGATTCAAGCTTCTCCTTCCACCAATGTTGTATCCTGCTTAGGTGTAGCATTGGGGAATCCAGTGCTGACTGGATTCACACTGCTGTACGAAACAGCATAATTTTCCTACCGAAGTGGTACCTGTTTATCTACTTGCACTTAACATGCTTTCTAACTGCTAGGAGGGCAGAACCTGAGGCAACTGACAGGAGTTCACTTCACCACACAGCGCTAGGATTTGAACCACCAAAGTTAAGACTGTCTTTAAGTCACCGAGCCACCACACCTCTATTTTGCATTCTATTTTGATTGAACATAATTTTACATTAAATCAAAAATATACATATAGCCAAAACCGAAACAAAATTGTGCTATTTGACTTTAGTTCCTAAGCAAACATTGTTGACTTTCAGATTCAATTCTGCTGCAAATGTTTCCTTCCATCTTCCCACAATATCTGACACATATTTTCAGAGAAATGTCTATGCTATGAAGGTATCAGATATCCGTTTTTAGCATGGAACCTGTGACCACCATTTAAGCTTTCAAACTTAATCAGAGAACAAAAATCATAATAAATCATCATCTCCAGTTGCTAAAGGAAAGGGATTTGTGTCATGTTTGGAAACTTAGTTATTGCAAAGTCTTCAGTGGCTATTGCTCATTATATGTCAAACAAATCTTCTCTCTCGCTTCCTCTTAAATATGTTAAAATCATCAGAATACTTCCTAAATCAAAGGAGTAATGAAAACTGTTCATTCACTATGCCCTCTGGTGATGAAAGCTGGTATTTATGTTTACTACATCACTTTTTGAAATGAAGTTTTTCTTTTATCTGTTTGTCCTCCTAGAGTTTAATTCAAGAGTATCCTCCATGGGTCTTACTTAGAACATCCTGTAGTATAATTGCATGAGGACTTTTCTGAATTCTCCAGAACAGAGCTATACTGTGGGTAGGGTTTTCTTCTCCCAAATTCCAATTTTCATTAGATCATCACCAGCCATTCTCATCAAATTGAATCCCATTTTTTTTTTTTCAAAGGGCAGACTACACACAACATTGCACTGAGATTTAAAACAAATATAGTCAGGCTGGTAGTGAATTCCAGAAAGAGAATCATCCTGGAGACAGGAACAAGAGGAAAAATTTCTAGTCGTTAGTTCTGTAAAGATTTGCAGCATTTTAGAAATTATTGATGGTGTATGAGAAACTTGCAGATTGTATTCTCTAAAAGCACAATTATAGAAAAGTAGACAGGTATGGCTTGTTCAACTTTTCCGTCAACCAGATGATGTTTCTGTTGCATACCCTTTCCTTGAGGTATGATAATTGTGCAGTAGAAAAATATGGCATTAGTTTAGCCAAAAAAAACCACCCAAAAACCCTAACCCTACTCCATATCTTCTTTCTAATGAAAAGTACAATGACAGTTTATCTATAGTAGCATTAGAAACTAGAAAGTAGCACTGTAGATTAAGACACAAAAGAGACAAGAATGTCATAGGCAACAATCACAGTAATCCATCAAAAACAAGTCTGTCAAAAACTGTGGCTTTGGTCAACTTCGAGGCAGTTTGCCCCAGTATATCAGGAATGTCAAATTCAAGGCCTGTGGGCCAGATCCATGGTGTGCTTAGATCTCACCCATGGGGCTGTCCTGGAAACAGCAAAGGCATGAGGTGTCCCTACCAGCAAAAACGGAGCTCGGGAGGGCCGCACACAGCACCCCCAGTTCCATTTTTTGCTCACAGAGGGCTACAGGAGACTGACCCAGCTGAAAATGGTGCCTGGGAGAGTCGCCATGCCCACCCGAGATCAAACACAATCTTGATATGGCCCTCAAAAAATTTGAGTTTGATATCCCTGCAATACATTATGGATTTGCCTCATAAATCTATGATACATTGTTCAATCAAATATGCTACCATAATTGATTGCTAATTATTCTGTACCATTTTTTTCTTTTAATGATCCTGTAATCCCTTGTTTTGGGGTGTGGTAACTGAATGGATCTGAGCATTTACTGACCATATGCCCTTCCCGACACCTAGATAGAGTTCACAGCAAATATATTCTCTTTGTGCCCTGATAGAGACACATCAGTCGCTGCCTCGGATTAAACTCTTAACTTTCTGAGTGGGAAAGACATTCACCTCTAGGCCACCATGCCACTCATTTTGTACCAATCATATATGTTTTATTTGAGTAAATGCATGTAAGATGGTTTTATCACCACATTTTCAAGTTTGGCTCAATGGCCTCCACTACAGTTAATAAACAATTTGTTCTTTAATGACAGAGTCTCAGGTAAAAGAGATTAGAGCCACGTGTGAGGGTTCAATTTAATTTATTTATTTCCAAAGCGTATGCAAACTCAGTCTTCTCATCCAACCAAGAATATGTCTCAGCCCCATCACTTTAAAAAAAAAAACCACTTGGGAGAACTGTTCTCCTACAACTGCACAGAAATACATAAAAGAGTCACAAATGTTAATCACATCTTTACTCCTACTTCCTACATTCAGCTATGCTCTGTCATTGGGAGGAAATCCCCAAATAAGGCCATTCAACCATACAGAACCCTGCTGTCAGGGTTCCAAATATCATCCAAAAGTAAATCAAAGTTCAAGGCAAAGGATTGCTCAAAGTTCCAATTTATTAAGAGAGCCATGTTGGCACATCTGGAAAAACCTGAATCTGAAAGCTTTCCGGTTTTCCCCACCCAGTTGAAAGTTCAAGATCTTGCCCCCATACTCACATGGTCCACCCCTCCAGTTCTGGTCCAGTGCAGAGGTGTAAGGACAAAGGATGACCTTGGCTTTCTAGAAAGAATTTTATTATGGCTACATAGCATCTAACTCCATACAATCCTCCTATTTTCCCACAATAGAAAATGCATAGTAGAAAATAGAAAATGTGGCAGGCCAAAAGAAAATATGGCTGCAGGCCTGACAGGCAGCCTCTCCTCAGAAGAAAATACTTGAAATTTCAATTATGGGGAAAACTTGCTTAGATTTATCAAGTTTCTACTCTCTCCCCCATTGGACAGCAAAGATGACTAACAAGCAAGCGTTGCAGGGCATAACACCAGAGATGTCACTGAAAGACCAAAAAAATCACAACTGCATCTCACTTATTTTGGCCATGTCGTGTGGGAGAATTCACTGGAGAAAACAGTCATGCTTGGACAAGTTAGCGGTAAAAGGAAACTAGGCCACCAAAAGAACACTGTGACTGGATACCATCAAAGATGACAGAAAACAACTCTGTAGAAGATCAGAAGATATGGATGGACATGTTCCATAGAGTCACCAAGAGTCACACATGACTGAATGGATAGCATCATCATCATCCTCTGTCTCAAATTTTGACTACAATGAAACCAGAGTGGCACAGTGATTAGAATCTAGTACTGCAGGCTACTTCTGCTGACTGCCAGCTGACTGCAATTTGGCAGTTCAATTCTCACCAGGGTCAAGGTTTTTTCAGCCTTCTATCCTTCCAAGGTGGGTAAAATGAGGACCCAGGTTGTTGGGGGCAATATGCTAATTCTGTAAAACCACTTAGAGAGGCCAGTAAAGCACTGTGTCTGCTATTGTTAGGGATGAAGTGAATGATCAAGCACCTATTAGTGTGAGTAGGCTAAAAATAGAGGGACACAGTGATTCAATGGCAAAGATGCTGAGCTTGTCGATCA
The DNA here is from genome assembly GCF_009769535.1 of Thamnophis elegans. Taxonomy (NCBI): domain Eukaryota; kingdom Metazoa; phylum Chordata; class Lepidosauria; order Squamata; family Natricidae; genus Thamnophis; species Thamnophis elegans. The sequence goes on along the minus strand of NC_045558.1, from coordinate 15,472,696 downwards.
GAAAGGTTGGCAGTTCAACAGTTCGAATCCCTAGCGCTGCCTAATGGAGTCAGCTCCCGTTACTTGTCCCAGATTCTTCCAACCTAGCAGTTCGGAAGCATGTAAAAGTGCAAGTTGAAAAATAAGAACCACTTTTGGTGGGAAGGTAACAGCATTCCATGTGCTTTTGGCATTTAGTCATGCTGGCCACATGACCATGGGAATGCCTTCTGGCAGTGCTGGCTCTTCGACTTTGCAATGGAAATGAGCACCGCCCCCTAGAGTCAGGAACGAGTAGCACATATGTTAGGGGAACCTTTCCCTTTATCTTTACCTCTAGGCTAAAAATACCACACTCACACACATGACACACACACACACACACACACACCACAACTTAGTTTACATGTTTTGGTCTTCCTGAAGGTAAGACAGTACTTGGTGCTGTATATGTTATACATGTTGCAGCTGTATATAAATAACTACAGCTGTTGTGTGACTGTAAAAGGAGAGGCAGATAACTCCATAGTTCAGTTGAGTCTACCCCCACTGGAAAATCCCCAGATGCGAGAAAGGAAAAAGAGCTAACCTGCATTTTGCTCACTTTTGACTCTGTCAACCGTTCTGATCATTTTCATTCCGTCCCTGAGTTTCAGCACAGTCATGATTACCATATTTCAATAGGTCCTCCTGTGTGCTCGGAGTAGGAATGGGCAAAGCCTTACTGGATTACATGCCTGATTTCCCCTGAAAGCCTCTTCTTCCAGTAAATATTGCAGCAATTTGAAAGGATTACTTTCCTGTGTCCCTCTCAATTTTTGATCTGCTGGCACCAGCTGATAGTCACTTAAGGGTGACAACAGCACTCTCATCAATTTCTTGTAAAGGTGGACACACATTACGCTTCCCAATCAAAGCTGTGGGGTCCCCAGAGGCCTATGGGGGGGAGAGAGTTATTGGTTTCCTCTGCAGATGGGGCTTGAGATTTCTTTAGGAAAATGACTCCCTAACGTCTTCTGTAATTTGCAAACAGCATTTGAGGCTTTGAAACATCTGTTGTGGGTTGAGAAATGTTCAGGTTAATGTAGTCCGAAGAACGCTTTCAGGGTTTTCAAAAAATCTTATTTATGCTGTTTTCCCTAATTTCTTGCTGTTAACTAAACCTTTTGAAAGTAGCAAATAAAATGCCAGCCAAGTTAAGCAAACTCCAGCAAACCTTATGTATTTTTATATACAAATAAAGATGTTGTTTTAGCAACTAAGATGAGCTTTTGTGTTTTATTCTCCCTGTAATTCTTTTATTCTATTTTGCCTACAATAAGTTTCTAAAGAGACATTCACTTTTTACTGCTTGAGTCGGGGAGAAATCTTCTCATTCCCTCCGAGCCGGGAAGGAAAGGATAAATGATATAATATTTCAAATGGAGGTTCAACTCCAGGTGTCTTCATATATGCATCCAACTTTACAAAGATATTTAATTGATTTGCCATGCTTATATTCCCCAATCCAGTCTGTAGTCTTGGTATCTCCCATGTAGGTCTGACTTTGGTTAGTTATTTTAGGACATTTTTTTTAAGGAATGCAAACTTAGTTTTTGGAAAAGCTAAGTGAAAATAATGGTGATACAAGAGAGTTATGTTCACTCTAGATATATAAGAAGCTGACTTGTTCAGCTTCAACCTCAATAATACATGGGCAAACAATCTATACAAACTCAAGGTAAACCATTCCAAACTAAATTGCAGAAAATATGACTTCAGCAACAAAGTGGTCAACGCCTGGAATGCTCTACCTGACTCTGTTGTTACATCCTCAAAACCTCACAGGTTCAACCTTAAACTGTCTACCTTTTACCTCACCCCATTCCTAAGAGGTCCTCAAAGGGGGCAGGGATAAGCGCACCAGCGTGCCTAACGTCCCTGTCCTACTCTCTCCATCTATTTGTATTCATTTCTTTCCTTCATGTCCCTGTTTATATTTATACCTGTTATCTTGTACATGTTTGGCAAACTAATAAATACAAATACATTATCTAGACAAATATTTCTAATCCTTGGCAACTTTAAGATGTGTAGAGTTCAACTCCCTATCTGGGGAATTCTGGGAGTTGAGGTAAACACATCTTAATATTGTTAAGGTTGAGAAAGCCTGCTCTAGAGCAGGGGTGTCAAACTCACATTGTCACAGTGGTGTCACGTGTGTTAGGCCTGCAGTCATATATTGGGCCTCCCCCCCCTTTGCTAAATTGGGCATGGGCCTGGCCAGCATGTGATACATCTGAACCGCAGAATGTGAATTTGACACCCCTGCTCTAGAGTACACACTATTTGAAATTGACTTTCTCCAATAAAATTTCTACACGCCTCATTTTACTATTTTGTTTATACAGACAAATATTCTTTAATATGAGAGCCAGTTGATTTAGTGCAGGGGTCAGCAACCCACAGCTCTGAAGCCATGTGTGGCTTTTTCATCCCTCTGCTGAGGCTCCCTATCGCTGGCCAGCTCCACAATTGATAGGGCTTTCAGTTAAGTCAAGTAGAGGAAAAAGGATGCTGCATTAGGAAGAGACTATAAGGTGCGGGGATCGACTTCTAGTCAGCAGAGGAAAAAGGATGTCGTGCTAGGAGCAGACTCTATGGCAGGGGAACTGGACTTCCAGTAGGCTCCAGAATCGAAGGGAGGGCTTCCGGTTAGGACGTTAGTGGCTCTTTGAGTGTTTAAGGTTGCCGATCCCTGATCTAGTGGTTAATGCACCAGGCTTGAAACCAGGTGACTATGAGTTCTAATCCTACTTTAACCATGAAAGCCAGTCACTCATACTGGGTGACCTTGGGCTCACAGTTCAACCCACCAGACAAGGTTGTTATTGTGGGGAAAGTAGAAAGAGGAAGGAATGTTGGATATGTTTGCTGCCTTGGGTTATTTGTAAAAAACAATAAAGGTGGGATGCCAACAAATAAATAAAATGTGTAATTTTTTTTTGTAAATGAATATTTCCTATACATTAATGCATTCTTTTTCCTAATGTGCTAATTTTTCTAATAAGTATTTTTGCACATACTTCCTCTTAATATACGCATACTAGTTTTGGGATTGCATAGTTTATTTCATTATTGTGAAAAGTGTCAATTGTTAAATATAAATGCATTTTGATTCAGATATACCCATGATGGCGAACCTATGGCACATGTGCCACAGGTGGCAAAAGGAGCCATAGTTCCCACCATGGCAGCCCTCAGCTCCGGCATGCATAGGTGCACCAGCCAGCTGATTTTTGGCCTTCAGGAGGGCTGGGAGAGGCCCTCCAGGGACTTTCCTGAAGCCTTGGCTTGACAAAAAACAGGACCAACGGGCCTGGAAGTTCAGAAATGATCCATTTCCATGTTCCAGAGGACTTCTGGGGGATCGGTGGAGACCATTTTCGCCCTCCCCAGGCTTCTGGAAAACCTCCAGAGTGTGGGAAGGGTGAAAACATCCCCCTGCATGCAGGGTGTCGCATGCACATGTGCAGCTGGTGGTGGTGTTGTATGCCCATGTGCAGGTGAGTTGGGCGCACAATTTTGGCACACATTTAGAAAAAGGTTAGGCATCACTGAGATATACTGTACTTTTCCTATGAGTGAAACTGAGTAAGCTCCTATGTGAAGTTAAACTAAATACATTTTTCATCCATCTCTATTTGAGAATGTTTGGAGAAATCACTAGAAGTGTTTCTAGCCACTATGAAATTAAACCAATTTACTTTAATAAACTTACTGCAGCTCACGAATTACTCTGCTATCACATATAAACATGTGAAAGTCCATGTCCGCAAACACCATTTATAAGGAGAACTTCTGTTTCTTTTGCCTAAAGAAGATAATAATCATAGTTAACCAAGGAGGCCACTTGGTGAATTTTCTGGGAATATTTATTGATGTTTCTTCATAAGATCTATTCACCACTTTGATAGCCTTGTGAATGTGGTTCTGATTTATAGTTTATTTTACTTAAAAAAAATACTGAGTGGACTTAATTTAGAACTAGATTCCTTTACTTTAAAGATTGATTTATTCTGCAATATATGTTAGAATAAAAACAAATAGTATGTATTATTATGTGCTCCCCTAATCCAAAATTATTTCATTCAATTTATAATCAACTCTAGTGATCTCTATAATGAAAATATTTTCTTTTCTTTCTTTGAGAATTATATTTTTACTCTAAAAAAATGCCATTCATTTTCAGATATACTTGAAAATAACGTTGGCTTAACATTTTAAAAATAATGTTTATGTCCCTCGTGTTAAATAATGTTCTGTTTGAGAGGTGAGTTACTGTTAGCTGTTGTGTATTACTGTTAGGATTTTTAACCATCCCTTTTAAAGCTTTGTGTTAATTTCTAAAGGTCTATTAGCCATATTTGCAGAGAAGCTAAAAAAGAAGAATTGTCCCTTTGAGCCATCAACCAACCAACCAGAAAATTTCAAACTGCTCTAACTTAGAGCAGGCAAACTAAACGAACCTCAAACAATTATGCATTAATGCACACATAGTAAATGGCCTCTTTACACATTATTTTACATATATGACTTTTAGTAGTAATAAAAGCTGATAGGCCACAGGTATGGAAATCTGGAAATCATCACTATACACTAAGTGGAGTAGATACTGTATTTCTTTGGAGTATAAGACGCAAAAAAGAGGGTGAAAATCTGGGTGCATCTTATACACTGAATACAGCATTTTTGGCCTACCGAAACCCCCTCTTGCAAAAATGGCCGTGCATAGCCTTTAGGGGGCTTCCAGAATGCTCTTGGGGGCTGGGGAGGGCAGAAATGGGCAAAAAATGGGCTGTGTTTTTTTTGCTTGTTTTTGCCCCTCCCCCAGCTCCCAGGAGCATTCTACAAACTAAGCATCCAAGGCTATGCATGGCATTTTTTTGGCAAAAAAACCCGGCCCATTTTCACAAAAAAAAAAAAAAAAAAAAAAAAAACCCAGGCCATTTTTGGGACATCTGCAGAGTGCAAAACCTTTTTTTAAAAAAAATTGCCTCTTCAAAATCTTGGTGCGCCTTATACTCTGGTGAAACCTAGATAATTTCTTAATCCCATTTTGTATGGATGAACATTAATCCTGGTGAATTTGAGGGGTCCAAAAGTAATTTAAGAGATTGAAGAAGAGGAATTTGATAAATATGGATCCTCACGGATCTTTTAAGATTGTAACAGCACTTGGACTTGGACTTAATCTTCGTAAATGTCAACGACCATAAGGCAGTGACCGTTGCATTGTGAAGGCCAGGGGCAGGACGTCACGGATTACAGCACGCCATTGATTCCGATTTAGGGCGGCTTGTTGGGCATCGGTTATCGAGAAATGGAGTGGTTGAAGATCGTGAGCCACTTGGGATATCCACATTTTCTTTGGGGCATTTCGTGTGATTTTCCACCCATCCGGTCGCAGCGAGTTAATCGATCGGTAAGGTAATCGGCTATTGTCCATACGGCAAACGTGTCCAAACCATCTAAGTCGTTGTCTTCTTAGGTAAAGTTCGATTGTAGTTTGGTTTTTACACAGCTGCAATACCGTTTCGTTTTTCCATCGGTCCCGTAGAGTTATGTGCAGAATGTTGTGCAGGCATCTTAGCTGGAATCGTTCTAATAGGTTCAGGTCACTTTTAAGTAAAGTCCACGATTCTGAGCCGTACAGTAAGATTGTGCGGATGGAAGCATTAAATATCCTCATCTTGGTCGCAATCGTCACGTCATTTTGGCTCCACAGGCACTTCCTTAAAGAGGCGAATGCGGCTGTAGCATTGCCAATGCGGCTTTTGATGTCATTTGTAGCCACTACACGTTGGTTGTCAATGATCGACCCCAAATATTTAAACGTGTCTACTCTTTCAATAGGGTTGCCTTCGAGGTGCAGTTGAGCTGGTTGAGTGCCCGTGAAAATGAATTTGGTTTTTGCACCATTTATCACCAGGCCGAGCTTGTTAGCATTTGCTTGTAATGCATCCAGGGTATTTTGGGCGGTTTGGGCTGTTTCAGCAAAGAAGACGATGTCATCAGCATACACCAAGTCCGTGAGAGACAGCTGAGCCCCGATTTGAACGCCTGGTGTGTCTTTAAAAGTTTGTCTGAGGATCCAATCCATGGTTATATTGAAGAGCATTGGTGAAATAATACAGCCTTGTTTGACGCCGGTAGTTATTGAGAATGGTGGGGACACATTTCCCAGGTATTTTGTCCGGCTCATTCCACCTTCGTAAAAAGCTTTAAGCACGTTGAGTGTAGCATAGGGGATTGATTCAGCTTTAAGGGCGCACCACAACGATGAATGATCTATGCTATCGAAGGCGCATGAAAAATCCACAAATACTAAAAAAGTGTCCTTTTTTAGGCGTGATTCGGCTAGTTGTCTCAGGGTAAATATTTGGTCTGTGCAACCTCTTCCTGGTCTGAAACCGGCTTGCTCTTCCCTGCAATTAGTTTCTCTGACTTTCAGTAGTCTGGATCGGATTATAGAGGTTAAGAGCTTGCCGGATGTTGATAACAAACTTATTCCTCTATAGTTTTTGCAATCGGCTGGGTCTCCCTTTTTGTGGATTGGTACAATAATTGAGTCATTGAAGTCTTGAGGCACGGCTCTTTGGTCCCAGATGGCAGAGTATATACATTTCAATTGTTTTACTATCGGTTCTCCTCCCGCTTTCAAAGCTTCAGCAGGGATATTGTCTACCCCAGGTGCCTTCCGGTTCTTAAGTCTTTTAATTGCAGCATGGATTTCCTCCTCTGTCAGAGGGTGGTTGTTAATTGCGCTTGGTAATTGTAAGTCCGCATTCTCCATCAGACGTTGGTCTAGGCTGGTGGGGTGGGGGCGATTCAGTAATTGGCTAAAGTGTTCTTTCCACCTATCCAGTTTACCCATTAGTGATTTTATGGGGTTTCCGAGATGATCTTTGAGGTTTGAGCTCGTTGCTTTAAATTTTCCATTGCAGCTTCGCAGGATGCTGTAGAGTAAGCATGAGTCGTGGTTTTTGCTGGCCAGTTCCATTTCTTGGGCTTTTGCGTTCCACCAGGCCTCCTTATACGCCTTAAGCTGCCTTTTAATTTGCCTGTTAAGGTAAAGGTATAGTTTGTGGTCAATGTTCTTTATTTTTGCGCGTTGTTCGACAAGATTTAGGGTATTAGTCGAAAGCCAAGGTTTTATTTTCCATCGTTTTTGGGGGCAGATTTCATTAAGTGAATCAATGATGGAGTTTTTTGTTGAGTTCCAGTTTTCGTCAATGTTGTCCGCTAACAGAGGAGAAAATCTGTTCTGTAGCAAAAGTTGAAATTTGGCTTGGCTGTTGGGGTCAGATAAATTTGCGTAGTCGAGGGTAGCTGTGGGCTGAGTGGGCGTGGAACTTAAAAGGGGACCCAAACTTTTGACCATGATCTGAATGCTTGGCAATCAGTCCGAATTTTCAAGCATCACAGCATTCCATAATCATGGAAACAATTTGCGATCTTCCCCATTAGCTTTTTAGAAGCAAAGTTAATGGAGAAGCTACAGAAAGTCAGAAGTCATGATCGCATGTGGATCTTGCTTATTGACCCATGCTATCCTTGGACATGGTGGCTCAGTGGCTAAGACGCTGAGCTTGTTGATCAGAAAGGTCAGCAGTTCAGCGGTTCGAATCCCTAGTGCTGCATAATGGAGTGAGCTCCCATTACTTGTCCCAACCTCTGCCAACCTAGCAGTTCAGAAGCATGTAAAAGTGCAAGCAGAAAAATAGGGACCACCTTTGGTGGGAAGGTAACAGCATTCCATGCACCTTCGACGTTTAGTCATGATGGCCACATGACCATGGAGACTCCTTGGACAGCGCTGGCTCTTCAGCTTTGAAACAGAGCTGGGAATGACTAGCACATATGTGCGAGTGGAACATTTACCTTTACCCATCCTTGTTTGATAACAGTAACCGTGGGTCTGCTGGAACTGCTATCCCCAAGTGGCACAGTCATGTGACATCATGCTTTAGGACTGCGTTTCTTAGCAGTGAAAACTCCTGTCCCAATTATCAATGTTAAATGAGGACTAGGTGTAGGGTCCTAAAATTGTGTGCCTTTTTATGATGGTTGGGTTTTTGAAATGTCAATCAAAGCATGGTTATTTAAGGTACTTCCCCCCTATTTATTTATCATTGTAGGTAGCTTACAAAAGATGCAAAAAAGGTACCACATGCACTCATACAATCATCAAAAGTCCAGAAAAACCCAAACATTTAAGAAAATGTAGAAACTCACACAAGGGTCACTCAGACGCTCTAATCCAGGATCTGGAAATAAACAAACATTTCAAAACTGGCTCATAGTAGATCCAAGGGGGCCCTACAAACCTCAGAGAGAATGGTATTCCAAAGGGCAGGGGTCTTGATTGAGAAGAACCCCTTCCTGAGTCCCATTAGTGACATTGTTTAATTGATGGGACCACAGAAACTATGGGGCTGGTGGGATTCATTTTTTTATTTCTGGTTCTATGGGCATGGCATGGCTTGTTGGGCATGGCATGGCTTGGTGGGTGTGGCTTGGTGGGCATGGTTGGGGAAGGATACTGTAAAATCTCCATTCCCTCCCCACTCCAGGGGAAAATCCCCATTTTCTCCCGATCATTTGGGACTAGAGAGGCAGAGAATAGATGGGGGCGGGCCCAGCCAGAGGTGGTATTTATTGGTTCTCCAAGCTACTTGAAGAGCTGAGGTGGCACAGTGGTTAGGGTGCAGTACTGCAGGCCACTTCAGCTCACTGTTATCTGCAGTTCAGCGGGTCAAATCTCACCGGCTCAAGGTTGACTCAGCCTTCCATCCTTCCGAGGTGGGTAAAATGAGGACCCAGACTGTGGGGGCAATATGCTGACTCTGTAAACCGCTTAGAGAGGGCTGAAAGCCCTATGAAGCAGTATATAAGTCTAACTGCTTTTGCTATTGCTACTCAAAATTTCCACTACCGGTTCTCCAGAACTGGTCGGAACCTGCTGAATTCCAACTCTGGGCTGTATATATGTGGATAGGTTGTTTCTCAGATAACCAGGCTCTGTTCTTGAGGAACAGGAGAATGGAGTGGATTGAGGAAAATTCAAAACCTGGGCCTAGGAAATTTCCATCTCTTTAAGTAACAAGTTTATGAATATGTATTTAAGATAATTATACTGACAATTGTCAGTGGTAAAAAGAAATGAGGCTGCCAAAAAGAAAGGTAGCTATAGACTATCAAAGGTGATATCATCCAGAGCATAAAACAACTGAAAGAACTGTCCCAAATGTGTTTTATTTTCCAAGAAGCAACTGGACTTTCTTGTTTTTCTTTGAAAACATTTCTCATCCAAGAGGTTTCTTCATCTGTGACTGGATGGTGGGAAATGGAAGGATTTATATTCCCTGCAGACGACTGGTCATTCACATCCTTTTAGAGAGTCATTGGGGAGCACTTGGAGGTATATCTATGTCCTTGGGGTCTCCTGAGTAGGGCAAATGGGTGTGGAGCCATCTTGGAACTTCTGGAAGGACTGTGTTATAGCCCGGAGATAGATATGTTGTATCCCTCCCCCTCTGTTGAGAGAGGACTGTGCAATTCTGACATACATAGCCTCTTTGAACTCTCTTTGAAGCCAGCGGTCCTCCCTGTCCAAAATGTGGACTTTGTCTTTTAAATGCAGATGGATTAATGAATCTTGTCTTAATGGGTCTGTTCTCCTATATTATGCCATATGTTTGTGAAGTGGTTGTTTTGTTTCCCCAGTGTACAGATTTGCACATGTCTCACTGCATTGTACTGCACTTAGAGAGTGTGATTCTCTGAAAGGCAAATGACTATCAGTCTGCAAGGAATGTATACCATTCCCCATCATCCAGTCAGAGCTGAATAAGCTTCTTGGATAAGAAACATCTTCAAAGAAAAACAGTTTCCTCTTGAAAAAAAAGTACCATTGGGACAACCATGAACTGGATTACTGAGAATCTCCATAGATATTTAACTAAAACAACTCTACAAAACCAGAGAGAACTGGCCCATAGAATCACTGAGAACTGGACACAATTGAATTAATTACATCATCATTATTTAATGCTGGAAAAACAAAAATTCAAAGCCTACAGGCACTTTATAATATTAAAGCAGGCCTGATTGCAACCCACTTAAAGCATTTAATAAAAAATAATTTGATTCCTTATTTAAATATTACCAATGTGACTGCTGTTCATATCTGTTCCACATTTCAAGTCATGTTGCTCCAGAGGCATACAGAACATACAAAGAAATGACCAACTCATTTCCAAACCATTTCATTTTGGTGGAAGAACAATACAACTACTGTTACTGTAGAAATATCTCTGGTTAGTTGTATTATGTATCCCACACCCTTAATCCCAGTGTTTTGGAAATACCCAGTGACGTGCAGTCAGGGGAGGCAGGGGAGGCAGAACCTCACCACTGTCATCATGAAAACAAAAAATATATATAAAAGGAAAAAGGCTGAGGTAGTTGCTGCCAGAGTCACAGTGGATGACTCTGCTTAGTGCTTAACTGTTTAAAAAACCCTTTTAAAAAGTGCCCTCTACAGGAGAAGGCGGGAGAACCATGTGCCTCATTTAGTCTGACTTTATGATCACTCGAGCAGAGTTAAGCAAGGGTTAAAAGCTGAAAAATTCCTTATGCAGATGAGGCATGTGGTTCTCTTGCCTCTTCCTGTAGAGCGCATTTTTAAGAGGCTTTTTTAAACAGTTAAGCAGAGTCATCCGTTGGGGACTCTGGCAGCAGCTAACCCAGCCTGACCTCAGCAGCTCTTGCCTTTTTCCTTTTATATTTTTACATGTTCCTGATGGCAGGCAAGAGTTGAAATCCTCTGTGATTGTGAAACAGCTGGAAAAGGTATGTGGGGCAGAGGGAGGGGAGGAATTCAAAATTAATGTAATTTGTAAGTAATTTGTATTTGTGTGTGTGTGTGTGTGTGTGTGTGTGTGTGTGCATGCGCCTGTGTTTGTTTCTTCACTCAGAAGGAAGGGGGTAGGAGAGGCAGGGAGGGCAGCCCACCAGCTTTCTTTCTCTGTGTCGGGGAAGCCCTCCAGCAGAGGCGGGTCTTTTATCTGCCTCTGCTGGTGGGCTGGCACTTTCTTTCTTTCTAGAAAATGGCTTTTGGCCGCCCCAGAATTTCCAGAGATCTGAGTAATTTCTTCCTATAGAGTGGGTTTTTGCTTCTAATCAGCATTTCTGTCAATAAGATGGGCCATGGTTTTCTTCATAGAAACTCTTCTCAGTTTGAACCATTGGCTGACTGTTGCAGAAGGGTGGGGGTTATCTCAATTCTTTGCTGAAGTAGAAAAATGTTTCTTCATGAAACTTCGTAAAGCATCTTAGGTATACAAAAGGAGGCAGATCACCAACAATCTATAGATGATAGATTCCCAGAAGTCCCTAGTCATTTAATTATCTGGTTACCTAATCATATTTCTTTCCCATCTTTCCACTTGGGCCTTCATGCAGTGCATTGTGCAGTCTGTCCTCCAATTTTCTTTCAGAACAATCATCCTATGAGATAGTAAGGCTGAGAAAATAATGAGTTCCAAGACACCCAGTGGAGTGTTTATGCCTGAAAGTGGATTTCAACATGGATTTTCCTGATGCTGATCTAAAACCTAGCCCATTGATCTTCTCCATCTTTGTGGTTTTTATGATTTTGCAGTATTCCTAGGCGCTAAATACACCACATATCCAGCACATCTTCCTCCTCCTCCTATTCTCCCCACAAAAACAACTCTGTAAGGTGGGACGAGAGAGAGAAAGTCACCCAGCTGGTTTTCATAGCTATGTATTGTGGGAAGCCCATAGCTCATAGAAGAATGAAATATCTTGAGAAATATTAAAAATGCAGAATATTATATTTCTCTAAATGAGAAATGGAGAAACATGTTTTTTTAGAGGCAGGAAGCAGAGTCCAAATTTACCTGCCCCTAAGCAGAAACTGAGGAGGCAGTTTTTAGAAATGCAGATTTGGGAATCCATTCAAGCTCCCTTCAGCAAGTTCTGAACAAAGGCAGAAGAGTAGGATTAGAAGCAGCCCTTCTCCCAAGATACAAAACAGGATGGAAGCCATTAAGACACAATAGGAATTGCCCAACACTCTTTCAGAACACAAGCTCCTTCATTGTGTGACCCCAGAGAGGGGTGAAATTCAGTAGGTTCTCATAGGTCCTGGAGAACCGGTAGAGGAGATTTTGAGTAGTTTGGAAAACTGGCAAGTACCACCTGTGGCTGGTTCCAGAACGGGGTGGGAATGGATATTTTGCAGTATCCTTCCTCTCCCATGCCCACCAATCCACACCTACAGAACTGGTAGAAAGAAAAATGAATTTCACCACTGCCCCAGAGCTGTGAGAATCAAGAAATAAACCATATTGATCTATTAGATTCAATAAGTCCTATGGATAATAGAAGGCTCCAGAAGAAAGAGATATTAACCAAAGTTTTCAGCTAGGATGATTTTGAAATTTACCAGAAATATTTGTAATCCTGCTGAACCGTTGCTAACTACCGTTTTTGCATAATATGCTCTTGTATGGATTCATTTAAAACAGGAAGAACTGTTGGAAATGAGGAATTGAAAGTAATGTTACACAGGTGTTCGCGGATAGTGACAGTTAGTGAACTTGGGAAATCATGTATGTGGTTAGAAGAACAGTATAAAGGATAGAGTTCAAGATTGGCTCGGAGCTCTTTGATTTATAGCAGTCTTTGTAGGACTTGCTATATCTCTTTGGCCCTCTGCATTAATATGTTAATGCTGTGCATTATTGCTATTATATCTTTTACATATATTCATAGTTCCAAATTATTAGAAACAATAAACTTCTGATCTTAAAGTAAGAAATTTTGCTAGTGTTGTTCCCTTTGTTTGCTATTGGAATTCTCCTTTCACAAAACTTCCCCTGAGAGCTCAGATAAACAATAAACCAAAAGCTGATTAGATTACCTCAAACAAGCACCTAGGATTTGCATTTCCTCTTTTGCCCATAGGGCCAGCTATGACCCCTCCATAACTCCTCCATGACCCCATAGGAATCTGGCAACAGCAAATAGAATATTAAAGACATGTTCTTGGACAGAAACAGGAAGCTCAAATACAAAGAAGGTATAATAGCCTGCCACTCTCAACTCCATTTTATCAGCTGTACTAGAACCACAAACCCTAGTGGTTCTGTTCACCAATGGATGGACCTTCTTTTCAATCAGCCTCCAGCCTCCATTTTGTTTCCAGTGCTTATCTCCTGGATTGGAACTGAACCAGATGGATATGTCTTCCAACAGTATGCTGACTAACCCTATGTTTAAAAATAAGCACTATTTGCTATTTTTTTCCTTTTGATTTTTTTAAAAATATGATTCATTTAATAACACATTTTGAATGATGCTGTTGACTGAAACCTTAATACTCTCTTTGAGTTTTTTTCCTTTGACAACCTGCTAATTTATTAGTATGTGTGGGAGGGTAGAGGTCAATCTCTATATTTTTTTACAGAAAAAAAGTTTATTATGGCAAATGCCTGACTCAAACTGTCCACCTACATCTTCTGAGGGAAGACAAAGGCAACAGGTTTGACCCAAAGACTCCAGTTTGGTAGAGCTGCACAACAGTTCTGCTGCAACACAAACACATGTACAGATGAAGGAATTATTCATCACTTCTTGCATTGGGGAGAGGGCAGAAGAGGCACTCAGTTGCCATGGACCTTAATTGCTAGTTTGTTCTCAAATACTTTAGAAAAGTCAGGGGAACTTTTGTCAAACTAAAGACCAAACACTTTGCCATGGTGGAACTGCAAAAAAGGCAGCTAGGATCTGGACAAAAGCTAATTTAACAGAATAAAATTGGAGGTCCCCTATCCAACCTTCTACTCAGGCAGGAAACTTTGTGCCATTTCAGGCAAATGGTTGTTCAATTTCTTAAAAAGTGCTGGAGCACTCACAACTTCTGGAGCAGGAGTGGGTTTTCCCTGGTTCCCTGAACCTGTAGCTAAACTTATGGCTGGTTCAGAAAGCCTCCAAATTCCACTCCTGGCTGGTCCTATCCCTTCCCCGCCCACTCCGCCCCACCCAGGAGTCTCCACATTGGCCATTTTGGATGTGAGGTAAGTGTTCAGAGGCTCAGGGAGGAGGAAAAATGGACCTCCTGGAAGTTCTGGAAGGTGAGAAATGCCCATTTCCGGCCTCTGGTGGGTCTCTGGAGCCTGGGGAAAGTGGCTTTTGCCCTCCCAGGAGCTCAAGGAGAGTCTCCAGAGACTGGGAAAGGTGAAACAGTCCCACCGCCATGGTGCAGGAAGCTGACTAGGCCATGCCCACACCCACCCAGCAACCAGGCAGAGAACCGGTTGCTGAAATTTTTGATGCCCACCCATGTTCTGGAGGCAATTGTTCCACTGATTCAAATCTAGTCAGTTGATTGTTGCCATGAAATCTACTAGAAAGCTCCATATTCAGGTAAGAGGAAGAAGGGTGGAATAAGGCTTTCTGTAAATGGAAAACAGGTTACCCCACCACCATTCTCTACCCTCCCAAAATCCCTCTACAATACTCACATTCCAAAATGTTCTCACTTATACCCAGCTGAGCTGGAAGTTATCTACTCCACCACTCAAAATCCTACTCTCTGAGAACATGAAAATCTGGGAAAATCCTTAAGTAGAGAGCCCTTAAATCAACAGGGAACATCTCTGTTGCAATGTCTGCTGGAAAGTCACAAGATTTCTCAACAAAAGTACCTTGCTCTATTTAATCTTATATTAAGTTAATTTGATTTGTAAAATTATATTAGTGCCAGTGGACATCTTAGTTTTCAACTCTTCCAACTTACCCAGTACAACAATCCAGTACTACAGCATTACTTCACATTTATTTCATACCCTCCCTGTTTGGATGTAGGATGTTAAAAATTTAATTCTGGAGCTGCAACAGAAGAGCTAATAGAGGAGACAATATTTTTTTGACTCGGGGAATATATTAACTTTTACAAAAGAACCATTTTGGCTCTATTCAAACACTCATATCTCTAGAGGGATCAATATATGTGTCCCTCTCATAACAAGCTAGACAGCTCAAATTATATTGATTCCCACAAACTGAGCATGAATATGAGTAAAGCCTTCTAATATAAGACTATATAAACGTGATGGCAAACCGATGGCATCTGTGGCATGTGGATCCATGTCACCTGGTACACGAAACATCACCCATTCCTCTTCTGGGTTTCTAGCACACATGTGCATGCAATGATCAGCTGGCCTTTGTGAATGCAGCTGTGCCGGAAACTGGAACAGCTGGTCTTCTGTTTTCCGGTGTGAGCATGCACGCCGGCCAGCTGATTGGTGCTTGCACATATGCAGCAGTAAACGGAAGACTTGCTGGCAAGCACACTGGAAACCGGAAGTTCATTTTCTGGCATGTGCGTGCCAGCTGGGCAGCTCCTCTTTCTGTTTGCAGCCCAGAAGAGAGTGTGCATCCCTTTTTGACATTCACTGCTGAAAAGGTTCCCCATCACTGGTATATATGCTGGTCTGCTTATGAGCAAGAAACTGAATATCACTATCCCAGCTCAGGTGGGATACTTATCTCTTACAGCTATACATGCTAAAGCTCTAGCAACGTGATTCATATGCTGAGATGTCACTCAAACATGCCAAGAATCTCATGAAGGGGAACTCCACCAATCAGCCTCCTTACCATCCGCTATGAAGAAGCAACCCCGAATGATTGTCCCAAAGGTGCTTTTTTTTCAAAAAGGCAACTGGATTTCATTTTTCCTTGATGATGCTTTCCTTTCTTGATGATGGAAAGCTTCTTGCACAAGAAGCGATACATCTTCAGGGAAAAACAAAGCCCAGTTGCCTTTTGAAGAAGCATCTTTGGGACAATCATGACCTGGATCAGAGGTGGGTTCCTACCTATTTAGTCCGGTTCGGCTGACTAAGTAGTAACTCCAGTAGTGACCATACTGGTTCTCTCCTCAGGTGCGCCATCTTGATTTTCTGTTCTGCACATGTATAGAACAATCTTCATTGGAAAAATGTAACTTTTTTTAATGTTGTGCGCATGTGCAGATCGTTTTAAGTGCAAATGCACATGCGCATGGAGCAAAATCTTTCAGGTGCTGAACTGGTAGTAATGGCAGCTGGAACCCACCCCTGACCTGGATGACTGAGAATCCCCACAGACAATCCAAAATTATGGCTGTTCTTGGTGTGTGGGAGTCTAATAGCATCGTTCATGGTTCCATACGACTGCTAGCATCTAGATCTCAGTTAATTAGGCAGAATCCTTTATGAATAGGTGATTCCGTTATGGTTTGCAATCTGACTTAATTTGGATAAACTGTTCAATTCCCTCCCTTTTCTGCAGTTCATTGCTGAGGTGATTCAGTTTCAACTTCTGAAAATAAAGGAGAGAAGCAGCTCCTAACTTGACAATGAGAAATAATTCAAATCATCTAAATTGGAGACACCCAATTTTGTTATTCAATTTGGATTTCCCATTCAGTTCAGAAAGGAAATGTCATTCAAATATTTGACTGAATTGCCTTTGAATCACATCTCCATAGTGAATATTGAAATATCTTCTTAACGTAACTTCATCATCAGTCTAGGCAAATCCTCCCACTTTTTTAAAAGAAGGAACAAATTCCTACCATTATCTGAATTTCAATCTACCCTGACCTCCTCACAACTTCCGAAGTTAGCCATTGATTCAAAGCTCCTGACTTCGTTCAATCAAGCACAAAGATGTCTTTCTACCAATTACCATTTTGCATGTTTAGTTCCTGATTATTTCTATAATGGAAGCTCCTAGTTTTTCTTTCCGGGACTGCTCATCTAATCTAAATCAGTGACGGCTAACCTTTTTGTCGTCACGTGCCAAAAGCAATAGTAATAAGCTACCCATAATGCAATGTGCATGCGACACCCCTGCATAATGCAGAAAGCAAGTCATAATGCAATGCTTATGCAACACCCCCTGCATGGCCTACCCCCTATGCATGCATGCCGCACCTCCCTGTGCTCCGCTTTGGGCCTAGTAGGCCTTCCTGCAGCCTCCTGTGAACCAAAACTGGGCTTCAGCGCAGCCCCCATCCCTTGCACATGTGCACATGACCCCCCCTCCCACACATGTGCATGCTTCTTCTGCATGCACGGCAGAGACCCAAAAATCAGCTGGCCTGTGGGAAGCATGCACACATGCAGATTTGGAGCTGAGCTTGGGCAACAGCTCGCATGTCCACAGAGAGGGCTCTGCTTTCCATAGGTTTGCCACAGTGGTGAGTTTCAAAAATTGTTTGAACCTACTCTGTGGGTGTGGCCTCCTTTGTAGGAGTGGCTTGCCACCCATGTGCCCATGTGACTGGGTGGCAATGGTTTGCTGCCCATGTGACCGGATATGAAGATGCCAACAACACTTGTCAGAATCACCTTAAATTACCTCACACACAGCACTGGCATGCATAAGAATACGATGTAAACTTGTTTTTTAAAAGGCATCTTTGGTTTGCGTTAAAACAACTTCAACACACGCAATGTTCTGATTGCACCACAAACACAGTAGTCATCCTTACCTTTCACAGAGGCACTGAGTTTTATAAATATGAGCATGATAGTGTAGAATAAGCATATCCAAGGACCAGTGGTGGGTTTAAAAAATTTTTGGAACCTCTTCTATAGGTGTGGCCTGTTTTCCAGGTCCACTGGTGGAACCTCTTCTAACCAGTTCGGTAGATTTGACGAACCGGCTCTACCGAACAGGTGCGAACTGGTGGGAACCCACCTCTGGTTTGCCATCATGAACCTAATTCATGGGTGGGCAAACTTTCAGAGGTCAAGATTCACACTCACCAATTTTAGGGTTGTGAAATACAAAATTACGGATGTCACAGCCCATTTGCAACCAGGGCTGAGTATGGAACAAAATCCATTTTACCCATTTTAGGGCACACACAGCAGTTTGCATCTCTTTCCCCTCCTCAAATAGTAATAATCTCTCTTTGGTTTCCCCTCCCCCCCAGCAATCTTGATCAAAGAGGCCTTCAAGAGGCATGAAAAAAGGAACAGTTTTTTCCCAAATGGTGTCACTCAGCTAAACAACTAATTCCCACAACACTGTTAAATTATTTACTAAGACTGTATTACTATTATTCTTCTCATCCTTCCTAGTACCTTTCTCTTCCCACTTATAACTGTAACCATGTTGCTTACTGTATCTTTAGAATTTCTATTGTTTTATTTGTCTCCTAGTACAATTTGATTGCTTATTAGTAACCTATTACTATCTCTAAATGTTGTATCTAATAATTCTTGATGAATATATTTTATTTTTTTCTTTATGTACACTGAGAGCATGTGCACCAAAGACAAACTCCTTGGGTGTCCAGCCACACTTGGCCAATAAAGAATTCAATTCAATTTCATTTACATTTACATTCCGTCCGGTCCTGTTCTGTTCCATTCCATTCCATTCCATTCCATTCCATTCCATTCCATTCCATTCTATTCTATTCTATAAAGGAACCAGGGGGTTGACTGCCCTCTCATGGATGTTTGTAACCAGGAGAAATGCTTTAGAAATGAAATACTTACAGGAATGCAGATACAATCATACCAGAAACTGTCAACTGCTGCATTGTTACCACTTTCTTCATAAAAGCCACAGATGACCAACAAAATAAAAACAAAATAAAAACTGGCAGGACTAATCAGATTACTTTCCAGATGAGCAATGTGATCTTGGATAGCAGATGGCCATAAATACTATTACTTAGCTGTATTTAATTTTTTTTAAAGCTTAGTATTTAGCCAAAATAGATTCCCTGCAATATCTGCTCATTAGATCTGCCCTTTAGTGGCACTGAAAATAAATCAGCTCACCTTCTTTGTCAAACTGTTTAATGTAGCTGTAAAATAAATGCCTCATATAGATTGTTTTGTGAAATTCCATTTTCTGAGTTACAAACATTTTTCTTTCTTTCTTACCATATCAAGGAAACAAACTGTACAGGTTAAAATCAGTGCACTAGTAGGTTTTCTCTCTCTGTGTCTCTCTCTCTCTCTCTCTATCTTTCTGCTTCACTGAATTCAATGACAAATTGAGTATCTTTTGAGGCCTGCTGAAGTCAATGGATGCTGCCTTAGTTTACAGCTGAAGTGTTTCAATGTAACTGAACTATTGATCTGGGGAAATACCAGAAAACTCACTGCAATCAAAACTAGTAGAGACAAAGTTTCTCAAAGCAAGAAACTGCTTTCTTGTTTCTTTTCAAAACTGTAGAATACTATCTGCCTTTATTTATTTATCAATTTTAGAATCTGTCCTGCTCCCTCACAGAGTAACTATGGGCAATGCAAAAGTAACATGTTAAAACAAAACAAAACTATACATAAAATTTGTATAAAAGCAAATTTGCATAGCAATAGCCATAGAACTTAGACTTATATACAGCTTCATAGTGCTTCATAGTCCTGAATAGTGGATTACCGAGTCAGCATATTGCTCCAAACAATCTGGGTCCTCATTTTACCCACCTTGGAAGGATGGAAGGCTGAGTCAACCTTGAGCCTGGTGAGCCTGCCAAATTGCAGTCTATCAACAGAAATAGCTGCAATACTACATTCTAACCACTGTTCCACCGTAATTCATAGTTATATTGAACATTAATAGTTAATTAAGAAGCCAAGGAAGGCTCTTCATGGTGCTATCCAGCTCATGACTACATGGTGTTCTAAGAATCCCAAGCGACATGGCTGAGCTGGATGTTCAGCCATTTCTGAAAGGCCAGGAGCATGGTGTTGCATAAAATAACAGTTGCAATGAGTTGTTGCTGTGGCAATAAGTCATGTCCAACTCTTTGTCAACCCACTGACCATGGCATGCTAGGTCCCCTGTCCTCCCAGAATATGCCCAAATTCATGTTTATTACATCAAAGACACTGTCTAGCCATCTCATCCTCTGCCGCCCCCTTCTCCTTTTGCATTCCATCTTTCCCAACATCAGGGTCTTTTCCAATGAGTCCTCTCTTCTCATTTGATATTTGATTATCTGTATCTGTCCTTCCAAAGAACAATCAGGGTTGAATTCCTTTAGGATTCATTGATTTCATATCCTGGCAGTCTAAGGGACTTTCAAGAGTCTTTTCCAGTGCCATAATTCAAAAGCATGAGGTGGGGAAAGTCTGGCCCTTTTAGGACTTGTGAACTTCATCTCCCAGAATTCCTGAAGCAGCCATGCCAAGTTTGCACTAAACAACACTAGTTGGCTCAGGAATTTTGGGAATTTTGGGAGTTGAAGTCCATAAGTCCTTTGTTGTTGTGAAGTTGTGTCTGACCTATCACGACCCCACGGACAATGTTCCTCCAGATCTTCCTGGTCTCTACCATCCTCTGGAGTATATTTAAGTTCACACTGACTGCTTCAGTGACTCCATCCAGCCACATCATTCTATGTCATCCATTTCTTCTTTTGCCCTCAATTTTTCCCCGCATTAAGCTCTTCTCCAGTGAGTCCTTCCTTCTCATTAAGTAGCCAAAGCTTTTGAGTTTCATCTTCAGGATCTGGCCTTCTAAACGCAGTCAGGGTTAATCTCCTCCAGGACTGATCGGTTTGATAGCCTTGCAGTTCAAGGGACTCACAGGACTCTTCTGCAGCATCATAGTTCAAAGGCATCAAATCTTTTGGTGCTCAGCCTTCCTTATGGCCCATCTCTCACAGCCATACATTACTCCTGGGAAAACCAAAGCTTTGACTATATGAATCTTTGTCGTCAAGGTGAGGTTTCTGCTTTTTAGTATGCCATCTAGGTTTGCCATAGCTTTCCTCCCAAGCAATAAGATTTTTTTTAGTTGCAATGAAAAAGACAGAGAAAAAAGTTATATGAGGCCACCTAAGAATTTGAACAAAAATTTATTCCCTTTATCAGGAATATTAGCAATTAGCACTATGGGCCCGTAACAGAAATTTCCAGACACTCATTGAACACTATCCTGCTCCAGTGAAAAAAATAGCAATGCTGCATCATGAAGCAGCATGTTATTATTATCACTTTTAGAACTTATTACTAATGCCCTCAATAATCAGAAAGCATCTGATTATTGAGGGCACTGGTAATCATCATGAAATCATCACTGCTTCTAAAGGTCATCAGCAGTTTTGTAACTAATCAAACCGCCATGTTCACCAATTCAGAACATTAGCCGAATGCAAGCATTTCTATTTGCTATTCACCAGCTGAGGCCACTGCTTACCTGGGAACTCTCACAGTCTTTCCTGTGAAAAATAAGAGGTTGTCACTTTAAATTTGCAGCAGCATCAGAGAAATGTCAGCTTCATGCTAAAAACATACAGTGAGACACATTTCGTCTGACCCAAACTCATCACATCAATTCGAGCTCATGAAAATGTCATTTCTAGTGTGGTTTTTCTCCCCCAATCCCTTAACCAATTTCTGAGCTGAAACGGTATTTTCCTTCTGTTCACTGGTGAGCACATCTCTACCTTCTAAAATCAAAGTCCAGTTGGATTATTGGATTTCTCTAAGTGTCAGTCTAAGTTTACTCTTCATCATCTGGCATGTTTAGCGGGCAGGATGAGATCTTAGCTTATAAACTAGCCCCATGCTTTTAAAAAAATTCAGTGTGCTGAAATCTCTTTACTCATAATAAAAATTCTCAGTGATTAGTACTGAAATTTTTAAGGATTTTAAAATGGTCCGCAGAATAAATGGGCAGAGAAGAAAGCAACATTGCTTATTAACTAGAGGATTTGATTTTGCAATAACATACCCAATGAAAAATCATTTGCCTAAAACTAATTGTTTTTGAAGCACAATTGTCACAGAATCTCTTTAGCAAGATTAATTGAGAAAAAAAAATGGAGTGATGAGAATCCCAGTAACTGAACTATTTCTCTTTTAATACCAATACATCTCCAAAGAACATATAAAAAGAGCCTTTGTTATTTGCTTTAGTACTGTCATTCTATGAATTAGAAAACTAATTGATGTCTTCACTGATAAGGAGCAGCTTGAAGCTGTCCATTTACATAACATCTTCCTGTATCTTTATCCATTAAGGAGTCAACTATTATACTTAATAAATATTTCTAATTCCCACAATCTTATGAACAGAGAATTTCAATTCGTAGTGTCAGATGCTGGGAGTTGACATCCAACTTAGGATGGGAAGAATTATTTAAATGGGACTCATATATTATTATAATTTCTCAAGTAGATACAAATTGAAAGAAATTAGAAAACCATGAAAAAAAAAGATCCTTGCCCTGTCTTGGACAAAATTGCATATCTTTAGGAAGAAAACTGTATTTTAGCCAAAATTCAGTGTCTGGTACAATCTTTTCAGACTAACACATTTGATTAAAAGGCATACATTTTCATGTCAGTTTATGGCTTTTAATGAAATGTATTAGTCTAGAAATATTCTATCAGATTTCTGAGTAGGGTTGTCTGTGGCTCTACCAAGATGATAAAATCATTATATGTTTTATTTCAACAATTTCATTAATTAGATGCTAATGTTTACAAGCTATCTTAGTGCATTAGTTTAGGTGGAAGATGGGCAACATTTTGTACTTCAGATGCTGAATTCCAGTTCATAATAGTAGCACCTAAATTGACCAAGGATGTGGGAGGATAAAAATTGCAGATGAACATCTGAGCGTCACAGGATGGTTCTGCCAGCCTAGGCTACAGTCAGTGGTGGGTTTCAAAATTTTTTAGAACCTCTTCTGTAGGTGTGGCCTGCTTTGTGGGAGTGGCTTGCTGGCCATGTGACCGGGTGGGAATGGCTTGCTGGCCATGTGACTGGGTGGGCGTGGCCAACTTGTAAAATATGTTGAAACTCACTTAACAACACTCTTGCTTAGCAACCAAAATGTTGGCTCAGAAACTCTGGCATTTGAAGCACACAAGTCTTAAAGCTGTCAAGTTACACCTTTCACCCCTAGCCCTTTAGAAAAATAAACCCCAGGGGTGTTCAAACCTGACAGCTTTAAGACTTATGGACTTCAACTCCCAGAATTCCTCCTCCAGTCATGTTGGCTCAGGAACTCTGGCATTGAAGTGTGCAAGTCTTAAAGCTGTCAAGTTACAAGACCCTTGCACCCCTAACCCTTTAGAAAAAAAAAACCCAGGGCGCCCCATGTGGTGTGTTCAAACAGAAAAATTACAGGAGGAGAGTTTGGCTGTTTAAAAAGCCCTGTGTGGAACTCCTCTCCTGTTCCTTCTTTTGCTGCTTGAACAGCCATGCAGGGTGCACTGCCTTGTCTTTCACAGCTGCCTCATTTTCAATTGGGGGGAGGATCCATGGATCGGTATGGAAAAGATGGATTTCTTCTTCCCCCCAATTGGAAACAAGACAGCTGTCAAAGCAAGAGAGTGTGCTCCACATGGCTTGTTCAAACAGAAGAATTAACAGGAGGGGAGGATTCATTGGACAAGCCAACAGACACATGCTGCTCTCTCCTCTGACAGCCACCTCGTTTCCAATGTGGGGAATCCATGCGATTTCCTACCTCTGCATGGATTTCCTGCCCTCCCTCCACACATGTGCCAGCCAAAACCTCCTGGAAGGCTTCTGCTGGTGGGCAGGCAGGGGGGAAGGGGCAGGCCAGGGGAGGGACCATTCTGGTTCTGGGCCCCTGGAAGCCCCGGTACGGGAAGGCACACCAAGTTCTTTCAACCGGTACAGCCTGAAACCCACCTCTGGGTTAGGAATAACTCATGATTTGTATTATTTAGTTTTTGAGCAGACCAAACCACAGTTATTCTGTTCAACTCCATAAATACAGATAGCAGCCCCGTAAAACTCAATTGGGCTCATTCTGCAGGGCATATGTTATTTTCACACTTGTTTTAACTTTAGCCTGTATCTTCTGAAAGTTACATCAAATGACATCTGCATGGTTTTCTTTATGTTGCTTGAGCTTTTGATTTCTCAGGAGACTCTGCTTCTCAAGAAACTATTGATAATCCTTAGAGACTCTGCTTCTCATGAGATTATTGATAATCTAATAGATGATAGCCAGGAGTATGTCAGAAGCCAATATGAAGTATCCTTTTGTTTATTTTCACATTACATTTTACCACTTGAATTGCAGGGAAGAAAAATAAAGAATTGTACCCATTTGAGGCAGTCAAATTGAAAAATGCCTGGAAAGAAATACTCATGAAGATTGTTTAGAGACATTGGATATATTTGGAGTGGAGAAGAGATACTTGAAGGAGAAGAATAAGTTCTATTGTGTTACCAGAAGGCAAGATGAGAAATAACTGGTTTAAACTAGAAGAAAGTAGATTTTGGTTGCTCATCAGGGAAAAAAAACAACCTAATAATAAGAGTCTTCAACAATGAAAGTCAGCCTTGTCAAGTAATGGATTCTCCCTTGCTTGTGGTTTGTCTTTTTTTTTTTTAACAGACGTTGGATGGCATCTGTCAGAGATGCTGCAGGAATTCAGCAGCAATGGATTTCTGCACCGATAAGTATGATAGGCTGGATGCTTTCCAATGTACTTTGCAACATTACATTTTATGATATTCTTTGAAGCAGCAGAGGACAAGTCTTTTTGCTCTTTGACAGATTTTTAGATATTTGAGGAGCAGTTACAAATCCTGCCTGAACAGTAGGAAAAATTACTTCCTTTCTGGAGCTTGTACATTTCACTTAGCATAAATGAAGCTGTAACAATTACAATATTTTAACATAAGTAGTAGGACTGTGCATATCTCTGAAGTTTCAGTGAAGCTTAAGCAAAGCATGTCCTTCAAGTTTCTTCCTAAAGCAAGTGGTTCCCTCACTTCCATGAGCAAAGTGGGCCAGCTGTGTTGCTTCACTTTATCTGCTCTAAATACTTTGATTGGCACTTGCATTAAGCCTCTTCTGGTTACTGCAAGTGCCAGTTGAGGTGATGAGATTTGAGGTCTTGGCAAGGAAAAATGTATTTCTTGTGCAGCACAAAATGCTCAAGACAAATCAAAGCTGCCTCACACAGACCTGATGATTTAAGGTACTGATGCCAAAGTTCTTGTAGAAATGTCAGAACGCACTTGATAAAAACTGTGACATAAGCTGACACAACAAGACACATGAGTACATGTGGGTAATGATTTTTCCCCCCTTAGGTCATGCAACATCAAGGTTATCCCACAGAAAAGTCACCCAACATCACTGTCATCACATGACATCCCATGTTAATTCAAAACAGGGAATGTTGAGCATTATATCCCATAGTCCAAACATTGAAAATCCTAGTTTTTGTGTATAGAAGCTCACTTTTCTCTTTTTATAACTTGCAAAAGTGTGATTATAATTTTGCTTAAATAAAGCCCTCTAAACAAAAATATAGATCTTTGCCTTGTTGAAAATAAATCGAGGCAATTATTATTGAAACATTCTAGGTAGTATCATCTTCTGAATCTGTTTAGATTTATTTAAAATCTGAACATGTGAAGACCTGAATTTGACAAGGGTTACTACCTTGTTACATAAACAAAGAATAAATTCCTGATTTCAACTATCTCATCTTTGTAAAAAAAATTGAAATAAGTAATTTCAGGGTGTGCCCTACCTTAATATGTGCTTGATGACTAAATAGAACTATTTATAAATTCTGGGAGGCTAAATTTGTTGAAGAGTTCCAGTGGAACATATGAAAATCCAAGAAATTTCAGCTGTACATAGGAAGAGAAAATAGTAAATGTTGAAAGTATGAATTAAAAAGTCGTCTGAAGAAAAGATAATGGTATGGTTATTTCATTAAATAAAACATCAAGCCAATGTAAAAAGTTTTTTTTTAAAAAGGTATATGCTGTCCTTATTTTATGCACTCGTACTATAAAGAATATGTTCTAGAGATTAAATCCAGTATTTTTATGAATAATTTTTAAAGTCTGATTCTAGTTCCTGTTTTGAATAGGTATCATTACTATTGAATTAATGCAAAGTTCTCATTTAAGTCCCTCAGTGCTCAATTTATGAGCATTGAGTGCCATGATGTAAAAAAAAGATGCTGAGACTCTAGAAAGAGTGCAGAGAAGAGCAACAAAGATGACTAGGGGACTGTAGGCTAAAACATATGAAGAACAGTTGCAGGAACTGGGTATGTCTAGTTTAATGAAGGACTAGGGGAGACATGATAGCAGTGTTCCAATCTAAGGGGTTGCCACAAAGAAGAGGAAATCAAACTATTCTCCAAGGCACCTGAGGGTAGAACAAGAAGCAAAGCGTGGAAACTAATCAAGGAGAGAAGCAACTAAGAACTAAGGAGAAATCTGCCCAATGTTGCCAGCCATCTGCAGACACACCGTGGACAGCCCACAACCCATTAAGTGTCAAAGCCCTCTTCGAACATGATGGATGAACATTATCATCACAAAGGTCAAGCAAGAGACCTGAATACAGGTAGTCCTCGGCTAACAACACTTCATTTAGTGATTGTTTGAAGTTATAATGGCTTTGAAAAAAGTGAATTATGACCCTTTTTCACACCTTGCAGTACCGTGATCAAAATTCAGATGCTTGGCAACTGATTCATATTTTTTATGGTTGCAGTGTCTTGGTATCATGTGATTGCGGTCTTCTAACAAGCAAAGTCAGTGGGGAAGCCAATTATGTTACTAATCTAACAACTATAGTGATTAATTTGATAACGCTGGCAAGAAAGGTCATAAGATTGGGCAAATTTTACTTGACAAATATCTTACTCAGCAATAAAAATTTTGGACTCAATTGTGAGTTATAGGTCAAGGACTGCCTGTTACTTGCTTTCTATTTTATGTGCTGGATAAACCAATTCTTTGCTGAATACAAGCAGGTTTTACCAGAAAGAGGCTTTTCTTGAGTTTTAATGTTCACCCTCTATGGTTCATTTTATCAGTTTTCAATAGTATAGACCTGTGATAGCAAATCTATGGCACGCATGCCAGATGTAGCATGCAGGGCCCTCTCTGTGGGCACACATGCCGTCACCAGCTGGTCTTTGCGGCTGCCAGAGCACCGAAAAACAGCCTGAAAATGGCGCCCCCAAATGGCCAAAAAAACAGGCATGTGCACACTGGCCATCTGGTCTTTGGGATTCCAGGGCTCTGGCACCTGCAAAGATCAGCTGCATGCTGGAAATTCAAAGACCAGCTGGCCGGCACGCACATGCACACTGGCTGGCTGGTCTTTGGGTTTCCGGCACTCTGGTGCGCATGCACACACATTCCAATTTGGGTACTCAGTGCCAAAAAGGTTTACCATCACTGGTATAGATTGTGGTTTATTTTTTGAATTTGGGAATGTAGCATATTATTATCATCACACAATAGCTCTTTGCAGTGGCAGGATTCAACCATTTATTTAACAACCATGGTCAGGTGAGTTGTCATGGGAGGTGTGGCCCATCCCCATCCTCGAGCTCCGCCACAATGTGGGATGAACCTCCCACGACGGTCAACCTGACCCTGGGCAAATCAGTTATTAAATTACACTCCCCCACCGCCCAGCTATTAAAGTGGATCCTAGGTACTATGCTGCAATGGAGAAATAGGAAACAGAACAACCAGCATAAAAAAGGAGGAACAGGAGAAAAAAGAGGGAAAATGGCATTTTTTCTTCCCATGTGCCAGCCACTCCATTGCCCATTTCTCCATTGCAGTGCAGCGCAGTGCCTAAGGTCCACTTTGATAGTGATGGGGCAGAGTTAATTTAACAACTGGTTCCCCCGGCTGAATCACATCACTGGGTCTTTGTCAGAAGCTTCAGAAGGCATATTTTAAGTTATTTTCCTATGGTAACTTGTTTAGTACAGTTTTATTTTTCCCTTCCTCTAAAAGGTCTAAGGAGCTTCTTCTAAGCAGATCATCCCTTATTTTAACCTCAGCAACAATGCTGTGAAGTAAATAAGGTTGGGGAAGAGAGGGCTGAAAGCCCTATGAAGCGGTATATAAGTCTACTGCTATTACTGCTATTATTAGTCATACAGAAGCTTCAACTTGAACTCCAAATTCCAGTCCAGAATTCTGCCACTAACAACATGCTAAAAGAGGTTGTGAAGATCTCTTTTTCAGACTGAAAGGTGAAAAAAGTGATCTCCATCATGATTCTAATATTTACCATTTTTTAAATACAAAAATACAAAGCATTGTACAAACCAATGGGCCTTTTTTTGATCTAAATTTTGTCTAAATTTATTTATTTGTTGTTTGTTTGTTCATTTATTCAAAAAAATTATATTGCTACCTATTCTCACATGACAACTCAAGGCAGCTTGCAGGAATATAAAGACATCATATATATATATATATATAATAAAACTAATTGAAGAAAATAATCAAATAATAAATTAATAAATTAATATAATACTAGAATAGTATTTGTTTGTGTGTGTGTATACAATACATACATACATACATATATACATACTCGAAATGACAGATGCTCAGGAATAATCAATTATTGAGAAGGGAAGGAGGAAGGGAGAAAGGGAGGAAGGAAGGAAGGAAGGAAGGAAGGAAGGGGAATGAGAATTAAGTCTTTTGATATTTACTTTGGTCTGTCTGTCTGTCTGTCTGCCTGCCTGCCTGACTGCCTATCTATCTGCCTATCTGTCTGTCTGTCTGTCTGTCTGTCTGTCTGTCTGTCTGTCTGTCTGTCTGTTTGTCTGTCTGTCTATCTATCTATCTATCTATCTATCTATCTATCTATCTATCTATCTATCTATCTATCTATCTATCTATCTATCTATCTATCTATCATATCTTCAAAAGCCATCACTGTTATGCTCCCTAATTTCCACTATATGAATAGTGAGGCCTTACAATTTCAAATATCCAGACAAATCTTAACAAAATCTAATTCCAAGATGTTTTTGGGCGGTTCACTTTCACTTTGCATCCTTTATGAAGACAAAAGTGGAACATCTTACTTCCCACATGTAGGTTCTTGGAAACAGCAATAATTGTGTGACAGTCTCCCCAGTTAGCACAGGATATTCATCATCAATTGCTCACAAGATAATTGTTGTGACCTGCCAATGGCTAAAGTGACCAGATTTTAAAATTGGTAAAGCGGGACACCATTGGAGGGCGGGGCGGGGCAGGGAGGGGCAGGGGTGTTCTTGATTAAAATTTTTGCCGCCTGGCACTGAGGTGAAGCCGCCAAAGCTCTCGCCCATGGCAGCAGCGGTGCTTCCTCCCCCTCCGCTCGGAGCACCTGAGCTGGGCACCGCGTTACCCCTGCCCTGCCCCCTCCTCTGCCACCATGCTTTTGAGGAGCCATCGGGCCTTTTTTCCTGCTCCCGTCCCTCCGCAACCTTCCTACTGTCTCCCGTGGCCTCAAGCCTCCTCAAAAGCACGGCGGAAGCTTTGGCGGCTTCACCTCAGCCGCAGCGCCGGGCAGCAAATCCGGCAGTGCTGTTAGAGGAGGAGGAGGAGGCAGCAGCAGTTAGTCCGGTGGTGGCGGGGACTTACCGTCAGTCCAGTCGCCCCGTGCTCATCACAACAAATCACTGCGGCTGCGCGGGAGTTAAAAAGTGCTGCACGGTGTTTTCTTCCCTTGGGAACAATGGTCCTGCGGGGGAGTCTCCGGTCGCTGCACTCGCCTTGCCCGCTGGCCCCTGAAGTGCGCGAGGGATGCTTTGGGGAAAGGCTCTGCTTCCAGACCCCGCCGAGGGCCACACACACAGGTGGCTCTTTTCGGAGAGGTGGAGGCTTTCCCATGGCTTGTCTGGGTGGAAGTGGGGCTGGAAAGGCGAGCTGCTCCCCGACCCATCCACCCGCTCACTTGCTACACCCCGCCCATGCGAGCGGCAGCGGATGGGCGGGGGAATGAATGAGCGGCTCACTCGCTCCCCGCCCATCCGCCCGCTCACTTGCTACACCCAGCCCATGAGAGTGGCAGCGGATGGGCAGGGGAACGAATGAGCGGCTCACTCGCTCCCCGCCCATCTGCCCACTCACTCACTACACCCAGCCCATGAGAGCGGCAGCGGATGGGCAGAGGAACGAATGAGCGGCTCACTCGCTCCCCGCCCATCTGCCCACTCACTCACTACACCCAGCCCATGAGAGCGGCAGCGGATGGGCAGAGGAACGAATGAGCGGCTCATTCGCTCCCTGCCCATCCGCTCGCTCACTTGCTACAGTACCCCGCCCATGCGAGCGGCAGCAGATGGGCAGGGGAACGAATGAGCGGCTCACTCGCTCCCCGCCCATCTGCCCACTCACTCACTACACCCAGCCCATGAGAGTGGCAGCGGATGGGCAGGGGAACGAATGAGCGGCTCACTCGCTCCCCGCCCATCTGCCCACTCACTCACTACACCCAGCCCATGAGAGCGGCAGCGGATGGGCAGAGGAACGAATGAGCGGCTCATTCGCTCCCTGCCCATCCGCTCGCTCACTTGCTACAGTACCCCGCCCATGCGAGCGGCAGCGGATGGTCGGGGAGCGAGCGAGAAGGCGCCAAAATTAAAGCGGGATATTTTGTGAATGCCCCGAGATGCAAGAAAAATTATGAAAAGGCGTGGCTGTCCCGCCAAATGCAGGATGTCTGGCCACCCTACCAATGGCTACCAGTGCTGGTAGCAGAGTCAGACAGTGAGGAGGTTGGGGAGGAGCATGTGCCAAACCTGGAGGTTGGGGAAGGCTCAAATGAGCACTCTGTGTCAGAGGCAGAGATGGGGCTGAGGCCTTCTGGTAGTAATCAGGCAGTTATGGAGCTAGAATGAGGCAGAGGAACAGCTAGAGTCTATTCCCAGTGTGTGCATGCACAGAGTTTCCAGAAGAAAAGAACAATTCAGAAATCAGGATCAATTTGGAAATAAAGTCACAGGTGGAAGGTGATTGGCCTCTTCCACTGAAAATAAAAGGGTTTATGTTGGGACCAGGACTCTGCTTCATGCTTTTTGGGGAAGCCTAGGTTAGAACAATAATCTCCAAAAGATCTTCCTTTCCTTCAAATAACATTTTGCACTGCCTGCCTGACCTAAGCCAGAGGTCGGCAACCTTAAACACTCAAAGAGCCACAAAGGTCCTAACCAGAAGCCCCTCCATTCAATTCTGGAGCTGACTGGAAGTCTGGTTCTCTCCACCATAGAGTCTCCTCCTAGCGTGGCATCCTTTTTCCTCTGCCAACCAGAAGTCTATTTTCCCCACCATAGAGTCTGCTCCTAGCGTGCTGTAATTTTTCCTCTACCGGTCCTAACCAAAAGTCCTATCAATTGTGGAGCCAACTGGTGACAGGGAGCCACAGCAGAGGGATGAAAGAGTCGCATGCAGCTCCACAGCCGCAGGTTGCTGACCCTCAGTCATTTGCTTTGTGATATCACTAATAGGTTTGTTTGTTATTATCCATTTTTACCCAATTTTGGTTAATTTATCCAGGCTTATCAAACTCTGTTTAGATGTTGCGATTACAAAACTGGCAATGAGAATATTGCTTTGAGACTGATGAGTGAATTTAGAAAAAATCTCATGCTAGCACCTTATCTGAAGCAGATTAAAAGGTATTAAGAAAGTTATTGTAAGAAAATAAATATTTAAGGGAACTAAAACATTAATTAACAAATTAAAAGAATTTGATTCATTAGCAGGTTTTAAGATCAACAAATACAAGACAAAGAAGTTAACAAAAACATGAAAAGAGAAGATCAAATGGAATTGATTACTAAAAGGGGTTTTAAGGCAGGGAAGAAAATTAAGCATCTGGTTATCACTGTGATAACTGTTTGAAAATAGCAATGTTAAAACATGGAATGAAGTTAAAAATGACATGTTGAGATGGGAGAAGCTACAACTGTCATTGCTGGGGAGAATTTCTATGATAAAAGCCAGTATCTTGCCTACAATGATGCTTTTATTTCAGACAATATCTGTTTTGACAAGTGATGCACCGCTTAAACAGTGGAAGAAAGATGCATCTAAATTTGTGTGACATGGGTAAATTAAATATAAAGGTGTTTGTTATAAGATGCAAAGGAAAGAGGGGGATTCAGTTTACCTAATTAGAAACTGTATTTTGCAACTTGCTGTTTCGTTTAGAGGAAAGAGTAGAGACTACTGAAAAGTAGAAGGCTTTGGGAGTTAGAAGGTCATGGACTGAGATTTGGATGGATATCAGAGTTTAAAGTGGATTTTAAAAATCATTGTATTAGACATGCCACATTGAGAATATGGAATAGACCCTAGCCTTTGTGACTTTTAGCAAGACAGGATGTAATAGGTAAACACGAATGGATAAGTTATAGCACTTAGCACTAGTACTTAGACTTATATACTGCTTTGTACAGCCTGCTCTAAGTGGTTTACAAATGTCAATATATTGCTCCCAACAATCTGGGTCCTCATTACTAACGTTGGAAGAAAGGAAGGCTGAATCAGCTGTGAGTTGGTCAGGATCAAACTCCTGACTGTGAAATGCATTACTGCATTCTAACCATTAACCCATGAGGGTTCATGGTAAGATACTAACATTTTGCCAAGGGCAATAGTAAATTAAATCAAGAGAAGAACTGAGAAGGACATAGTTGCCAATGATATTCTTACTTACAGTTATTAGAAAAATGTCTAGTAGATAAAAGAATTTTGAAGATTGTAAGACTGAGTTTGAAATGGAATGATGTACAAATGTGAAGATGCAATTGTTAAAATATATACACTTTTACAGAAGAATGAATGAAAGAATGAATCATAAAGTACGCTAAAATGTTTTGTTATAACAAACAGAAGGAACACTTTGGTTGAAAGGATTGAAATTTACACCATGGTACAATGTTAAAAAGATTTTTAAAAAAATAAAATTAAGTACTCTTGGTACATATCACCAGATAAATTGTCTAGAAGGTATAAAGGCACTTCAAATTCATGTTGTAAATGCAAATATCACGACGAAATATTTAGCCATGCTTGGTGGACTGAAAAAAGCTACAAAGTTTTGGATTCAAATATGTAGACTCATTCCAAGTATTTTAAATACTAATATACAATTGAGGGCAAAGGTCTTTATTTTAGGACTGATAGGCAATTGGAAAAACGTCATCTAATGTCAGCCTATGTTTATGATAATTATAAAAAAAAGATTATTGTATGCACAAAGATGGGAAACTTTAGCTCTACCTATACTAGAGGAATAGTTGGTGAAGATGGTAGACATTTTTGAGATGGATAAATTGATTTATTTGATCAGAGAAAGAACAATATCTATGCTTTTTATAAACTTTTTATATGAAACAGAAAAAATGAACTATGATTTATGGTTTTGACGATTAGCAAGATAGATAATAGAAATAAAAGAGGCATGTTGTGGCTTTACAGAAAAAGGTAAAATTATAATTATACTTGTGTTTATTGTATTTATAATTGTTCTTATAATTGCTATAAAGAAGATTGGAGGGGTCACTTTTTTGGTTCTGCTTCTTTTCTATTTTTTTTCTTTTTTCATTTCTTACATTTATTTCTTTTCTTTTTTTCTTCCTTACTTTATATAAGTTTGTATCTTAAAAAAATTAATAGAGTAATAAACCTCTAGACCTTTCTCTACCTAAATTATGATTACATGAAGATGATAGGATGGAAGGATTTCTTGATTTTCAATGTGAATTCTTCGTTAGAACTCTACAATGACCAATTGATGTCAGAAATTTGGGAATTTTAAACTAGGACAGAACACAGAACATAGAATAATGGGATAGGGGGGTACCTTAGAGGCCTTCTAGCCCTAGCTGAAACTGGAGACCTTATACCAGTGGTGGTTAACCTTTTCTGGACGAATGTCTAAAGCATGTGTCTATGAATGCATGTGCACCCAAATCCCCCAAATTCAATGCATGTATGCCCCCTGCATGCTCTCTCGCCCTGTACATGTGCATTCCCCCCCATTGCCTCATCCCCTGCATTCGCCCTTCCCCCATGCATACCCCCAGGTCCCCTGCTCCTCTAGGCATGCATGCATGCCCCCCATGCATGCTCTTCCCTCTGAAAATGTGCAGCAGAGACCCAAACACAAGCTAGTGGGAGGCATTTGTGCATGCACAGCAAAGCTGAACTGGAATGATGGCTCGCATGCCCACAAAGTGGGCACTACATGCCACTTCTGGCATGTGTGCCATAGACTCACCATCACAGTCTAATAAAAACAACCCCTTTCACATGTGTAAATCATAGAAATACACTATTATAATATAGTTAGGGCCCAATTATATGGCATGGTTAACACTTATCTAAATCAACTCAACAAAAGACATATACAAAATTGTAGAATACTCTAAAATATTCTAAAGGGCCAGCAACAGCCTATGCTGCGCCCTTATTGGCTGGGACGCAGCATAGCCTGTTGCTAGCCAGCTAACACCCCCTGATTGGCCGAGGTACTGCGTCAGCAGTTGCTGGACAGTACTCGGCTCCTGATTGGTTCTAACAGTTACAAATTCCCTATAAATACCTTGGCGCGGTTCCTGTGGGTTTGAATCGCTGTCATCTGTTCTTTGTATTCAATAAACGTCTTGTCTTTTTGAATCCTGGCTCCTGCGTCTTCCATCCGCCCTCAATATACAAAAAAAATGACAAGGACATGAGATTTCAAAGTACCAGGAAATCACAATTCCAAATCTTATTTGTTTCTACTTTCTTCACATTTTCTATCTTTGGCTGGTTGGCAGATTCAAGGCAGTAATGACGTAACAAAGGTTATTCAAGACAAGAACCAAAGGGCACACTGTTAGCCTCTTGGAGGGAAGTGTCTCATTTGCAAAGTTGTAGAACATCCGTGGCTTGATTTACAAGTACTGATAAAATGGTGTTGTGGTTGCCCGCCTTGCCCTCATTGAGAATTTTCAATTCTACCAGAAGCAAAATTAGTTTTTTCTCAAAGTTCTGCCAATGTTGGCCGTGAGCGTTCAAGTGAGGAGAATGTTAGGAGCAACAATGTAGTGGATTCAATTGAGGTGTTCCAGATTTTTAATGGGCCTCCTTCCTCCTACCTCAACAAAGAAACTTTCTAACACCACTGACTGATTTATTTCTTACTAAAGAAAGATTGCAGAATTTCATAAGGTTGAGTATGCTTTCTTATTTATACCAGAAATTAGATTTAGTCTTGAGGTATTAAAAAATAAATAAAGAACATGCAACATTTTCATGCCTTTGTGGACAGCTGATGCTGCAGTGAGCCGTGAAATGATATAAAATGGGAAATCACTTATATAGGCAGAACGGGGAATTTCTTAGGAGTGGATTGCAGACATTTCTTTTTTTCTTCGATTGTTAAAGTTTGTTTTAGGTTTACATTATAGTTGGTGTGTCTCAAAATCATGCAACAGACTTTCTTCTGCTTTTATTATTATTTTTTTGGAGAGCATTACATTTTGGATGCATTAAAATAAAGAAAGACATTAAGGGGCACATGCAAAATTGGAGAATAATTATTACTCCAATTTTCATCCTGGCTCCAGTATCCTAGATAGGAGGGGAAAAAAAACAGTATTTTTCATAGTATTGAGATTGATTGTAGAAAGATAAAAGGCTGTTAGATCAAAAAAGGAAAATATTGATTAAGATTAATGTTATAATATTATATTATATTAAACTAATAAATAAAATATTGTATTGTGATATTGATCAAGTTTTTCTTCTTGTTTGATTAATGACCAGGCTTAGAGGACTCAACTACTTTCCCACAAAATATAGGCAATTCTGAATTTCTCCAGTGGAATGTGGTTTTATCAGCAATGCTCAAGGAGAGGTGGCCTATGATCAGTGATGGGATTCAAAAATTTTTTACTACTGGTTCTGTGGGTATGACTTGATGGGTGTGGTATGTCAGTGGGTGTGGCTTGGTGGGCGTGGCAGGGGAAGGATACTGCAAAATCCCCATTCCCTCCCCCCCACCACTAACCAGCTCCATTCTCCTGTGCAGGGCAACAAAAGAAGACACAGCCGATCAGCTGGGACTCGGGAGGCAGCAAATCGATGGGGTCGGGGCCAGCCAGAGGTGGTATTTGCTGGTTCTCTGAACTACTCAGAATGTCTGCTACTGGTTCACCAGAACCAGTTAAAACCAGATGAATACCACGTCTGCTATGATATTCCAGATCGGATGAACACTAACTTTCCAAAATTCCATTCAATATATCTACGGAAACCTTTGTAAGCTGCAATTCAGCAAAATTTGAGCTATGTGAATGTTAGTTCTCATATGGCAAAATATTTCAATGCAAAGAACAGATGGAATCTTATTTCCTACCCCCAAAGTTTCACTTTATTATATTTCATACAGTAAGCAGAACTTTCATTTGATACCCTGTGGAATTCTGGGTTTAAACTTTTCTATAATTAACTTTATTTAACAGAATTGAATTGGTTCCAATCCATCCTCCTGGGAGAAGCCTGACCAATTGCCCCTCCCTGCATACTTCTGTACTAGGAAACAGATTTCAACTTCATCTTTTCCATTATCGAGTTAGACTTCATATTTAATTGCTGGCCTCTAACGTACAGTAGTAAAAATTGTTTTGTTAAATATGAACAAATGATTATTTCCTTTTAAAAAATCTTTTTAAAATCTTGTCTTTATTATTTATACGTAATACAAAATGCTAAACACACCTAATATCTCTTTCTCCTCCTATTTTCCAACAACAACCCTGTGAGGTAAGTTGGGCTGAGAGAGGATAAATTGCCCAAAGTCACCCAACCATCTTTCATGCTTAAGTTCAGACTAGAACTAACAGTTTCCTAGTCAGCACCTTCACCCCTACACCAAATAGGCTCTCTAGTTTATCAGGCTATAAGATGCACTGGAGTGTAAGATTTCAAAGAGAAAAAAATCATGTTTGGCCTCCGCACATCCGGTTCTTGCTCTGTCTAGCCCCCAGGAATACTCTGCAAGGCTCCCAAGTCCTCTGTGCTTCCCATTTTTGTGAAAAACGTGCCTGTTTTTAGCCTCCCAAACCCCCCAGGAATGCCATTTTTGTTCTCTCCAGCTCCCAGGAGCTCTCTGAAGGCTTCCTAAACCTTCTTCGTACCCTATTTTTGTGAAAAATGAGTCCGTTTTTAGCAAAAATGGATGCACAGCACAGGGTTTTGGGAGGCCAAAAATGGCCATATTAGGTGTATAAGACACACCAACATTTCACCTCTTTTAGCAGAGGAAAAGTGTGTCATACTCTGAAAAGTACAGTATGTATACATGTATATACAGTATGTATGTATTTGCAAAAAATGGGACATGCAGAGGGTTTGGGCAGCCTGCAGAGTATTCCTAGGGGCCAGGTAGGGCAAAAACTTTCCCCCCCTTGTTTACCTCTTTGAAATCTTGGTGCATCTTATACTGCAGCATGTCTTATAGTCTGAAAAATACTGTATGTATGTATATATGTGTTCTGACCCCCCTCTATTTGTTGAGTAACACCGACACAAGCTTACTGTTAGCCACACTTTATTCACAGTAATTACTCACAGACAAGACGTTGGCAGCAACCCAGACTCCCACAGATAAGAGATACAATACACACAAGAGCTTCTCCAGCTTGGTATAAATGGTTGTGTCCTGCAAAAGCTCTCCTCCCAAAGTCTCTTCTTATATACTCTCTTGGGAGGAGCCAAACCACAACCACCTGGGCCTGATTATCTCTTATGACTTCATAATGGCTGCCTTCGTTTCTCCACCCTCCTCTTCCTGGCATCAGGGACAAACTCCCTTCAATCTTTCACCACTGCTCCATGCCTCAGGTGCCTCCTGGTGGCCAACCAGCCTCTCTGGTCCCTGCTCGGAGTCTGAACCCTACCCAGGGTCCTCCACATCTTCCAGAGCTGACTCATAGGGTCCCTCGCTATTGGAGTCCATCGGCAGCTCCAACGGCTCTTGCTGGGCCAAAACATGTATGTATGTATGTATGTATGTATGTATGTATGTATGTATGTATGTATGTATGTATGTATAGGTAATAAGCAACAGCATCTTTCTTCTTCTCTTTTTTTTTGTGCAATTGATTGAGAAGTGTTTATCTGTAATATTTCAGATAACATATAGCTATTAAGTCTGGCAATCAGTGATTGCCTTATCTCTCACGATCTAATTCCCATTCAACTTGACCTGACTGGTAGAATGACAGGGAGGCAGGCAAATGATAGGTAGCAAACAGACGGACACATATTTTGTGCCATCAGGTCAGTGTCTTAGTCATCCAGTTCATGGTTGTCCCAAAGGTGCTTTTTGAAAAGACAATCGGACTTTCCGGTTTTTCTTTGAAGACGCTTCTCAGAAAGTCCAGTTGCCTCTTGAATAAATACCATTGGGACATCAAGTCAGTGATTAGTTCAGAACTTCCTGGACATGTTTCTGCAGTTTTCTTGGCAATGGTTCTGGAAGTGGCTTGCCATTGCCTCCATCCTGGGTGACCCAGTGGTGGGTTTCAATTTTTTTTAAAACCTCTTCTGTAGGTGTGGCCTGCTTTGTGGGAGTGACTTGCTGGGAATGTGACTGGGTGGGAGTGGCTTGGTAGTCATGTGACTGGGAAGGCATGGCCAACTTGTAAAATGTGGTGAAACTCACTTAACAACACTCTTGCTTAGCAACCAAAATGTTGGCTCAGGAACTCTGGCATTTGAAGCATGCAAGTTTTAAAGCTGTCAAGTTGCAAGACTCTTGCACCCCTAACCCTTTAGGAAAAAAATCCAGGGGTGTTCAAATTTGACAGCTTTAAGATTTGTGGACTTCAACTCCCAGAATTCCTCCTCTCGCTCTTCATCTTGATGACGTGCGGATGGGCGGGGGGAGGGAGCTGGAACTGGTTCTAAACGGCACTGTAGATTTGTGGAACCTCTTCTACAGAAGAGGTTAGAACTGGCAGAAACCCCTCCTGGGATGACCCTAAGAAAAAGTGAGTAGACTAAAGTCCCTAGCTGCTTTGTGCCCAAGGTGGGACTTGAATTCATGATTTCATGCCTGATGCCTTAATCACTACACCAAACCGGGTGGTCTATATGAGTTTTATGATCCAGGAATTATAGTTTCCAATGAACCACAGTAATGTCAGTTAATCTTGTGTAAATTACATTTCTAAAGTAATTTGTACACGACAGACCGGATTGCAATATATTTGGCAATACAGAAGAAAAGAGGGAAAAATTCCACCCTCAACATTAGCACACACAGCCAGTAGAACAAGTGTTAGGGGAAAGTAAGAGAGTTCCAAAAAGATCATGTATGAATGTATGAACAACAAAAGGGACAAAGTTCATTAACATCTTGGATTGCATCCTAAACTAAGGAAGCATTAAAAGATGGCAGTGTTTGCCATATACCAGATAATCATCATGAGATACATCTTTCAGAATTTTATGATTGTATTGCCCTTAAACAGTGGGACCTCAGATACTGAATGGCTCAGACCATGAACAATTTAGTGCCAACTGAAAAAATCTGCTAAATATTACAGTCGGGTCATGAACACGACTTCGGGTGCCAAATAAACACAGTCACAGCAATTTTCCCTGCCACACCATTTTTTGTGCGCGCGCACATGCACAAAGAAATTGGGTGGCGACTGAAGACCTGGAATGGATAACGGTTGGCATCCAAGGTCCCACTGTAGTTGTGTTCTGTCATCCTGTATGTATGATATTTTGAAAGAAGTTCCACTATTTTCAGTACAGGTAAGTTTGTGTGATAGTTTTAATTGCCTTATCCTTAATTCTGTCATGTCAGGGAATGTTAAGAAGATAATAATATTTCCATACAGTATATATTCATACTGCAACCACTATGATAATCAAAAAGCAGGGTGAGTTTTCCTTGGATGTTGAATGAGAAGCCACATGCTACAAAAACTCTAACTTTAACCTCCCCCCCCCCAAGAATAACAATAATATGTGTAGCAAAGAACTAAAGTTAACTCTTGTGCTATGCATAAGTTAAGTGGCCTTTGGGTGTGAATAAGTCAATATCTATGAACTTTACTGTCCAATATTGCTAAGCAGAATTTATTAGCCGGAATGGCATAAGATCAAAACGCTGATATTACACACAAAGCTTTAGAGTTGAAGTAATTAAGGGTGAGGAACCTAAAGGCATTTTTGATAGGAAGGTCAAAATTAAAACATTTTATCGTCTGCTCTCAGAACACTACAGTTAACCTACACTTACCTTTTTGACCCAAGCAGTTATAAGGTGCTCGATTACGAAACATCCATTAAGTAAAACAGAACAATTGAATAAACCATTTCCAGTTGTTTTGCTTAGAAAGCTTTTTTTCCTGTGCAAGAAAATGAAATTGTACTACCATCAGTGGTCGTTCAGAAATTTATGTTATATACAAATCTATGCTTATTTCAAGTGCATTACAGAGAAAACTCAACCAAGCAGCTCAACAAATGAGCCCCTTTGGTTCTCTCATCATTAAGTGACTGGTTATATCTTTACTTTTTTGCACCTATTAATTGTGTCCATCTGGGCACACAGGGATCCCACTGAAATAAATTCAAATTTTTCTACATTGTGTTGCCTGGAGCTGCTCTAAATGAAACTTATCCAAAGTTAACATTCATTGCAACATCTAACTAATATAGAACAGGGGTCATCACCATTCCATTTCTGATTTTATAGAGATTATCAGTGTGATTTTAGTCAAACAGATAAAGCTAAAGTTGATGACCCAATTAAAAATAGTCCATGCAAGTATTAGACTCAATAAAAACCAGTTTGGTCTAGTGATTAATTAAGGCAGAAGACTGTGAGTTCAATTACCATCTCAACCATGAATGCCAGCTGCTCCAATCATTCACTTTCAACCTAACCCAGTGATGGTGAAACTCTGGCATGTGTGCCTGGGGTGGCACACGGAGCCATCTTTCCAGGCAGGTGAGCTGTTGCCCAACCACCTGCAGCTGTGCATGTGCATGCA
Organism: Thamnophis elegans; assembly: GCF_009769535.1. Taxonomy (NCBI): domain Eukaryota; kingdom Metazoa; phylum Chordata; class Lepidosauria; order Squamata; family Natricidae; genus Thamnophis; species Thamnophis elegans. Next base: position 15,431,771 of record NC_045558.1, on the reverse strand, counting down.
CCCCAGCTGGTGTTTGGGCCTCCGATGCGCATGTGTGCAATTCAGAGGACCCAGCTGGTCTTCAGAGCTCTCTTGCACATGTTTGTGCATTTTTGCATGTGTACGAGAATACTTGCCTACAGCACACACAGGCACAGATGGTATTTGCATGCATGCATTGCCCGTGTGAAAACTCCACATATACACAAATGGTGCAATTGCACATGCAGTGCACAGTGGAGCTGCACAAAAGCTGTGCACATGGACAGATGATGTAGTTGTGCATGTGGCACATGTAGGGCACATGAAAACCATGTGCATACACAGATGGTGTGGTTGTGCATGCAGCGCACAATGAAGAAACCACACATTAGTGCAGGTAGCACATGAAGTGCATATCTGTTTGGCATGGAGTGAGTAAAAGGTTCTCCAACACTAAACCATATCACCAGCGGTGGGTCTGGGACTCTGGGTAAAATAGGTGATTGTGCCAGTCATTCTCTCTTGGCCCAACCAATCCCACAAAGTTGTTGTGGGAAAATAGGTGGAGAAAGACGTGTTGTCTATTTTTGCAGCCTTGAATTATTTGTAACACTAATATAATGACAAATAAAATAAAATAATGTTAAATTAAATAATAAAATAAAGTTAAATAATAAAATAAAATAAATACAAATACTTTTCATCTATAACCTAGATGTGTAATGGTGAACCTACAGCACGCATGCCCAAAGTGGAATACAGAGCCATGTCCCTTGGCACACGCCGTGTTCCCTGTCCCACTTCTGGGTTTCTGGCACACATGCATGCACGGCTATCAGCTGGCCTTTGCACGTGCGACAGTGCCAGAAACAGGGAGAAATAGTCTTCCGGTTTCCTGCATGCGCACTGGCAAGCTGATCATTGTGGGCACAGGCATACCAGTAACTGGAAGGCTACCTGGCTGGTGTGCATACATGTGCCGGAAATCCAAAGTTCATTTCCCAGTGGACGTATGCCCACTGGGCAGCTTCTCTTCTGGGGTCACAGCCCTGACGAGTGCATGCACACATGCTCCCTTTTTGGCACTTGGTGCCGAAAAGGTTCACCATCACTGACCTAGATCTATTGATGTGCATCAGAGTCTTTTCAAACGAAAGTGTGTCGGAAGGAAGAGAACACAAGATGGCAACATTAAATAGTATGGAATTGACATTTCAGTTTAACTGCAGCGAAGAAATGATGTAAATATTAATCCTTTCCTTCAGATGCTTATTTCTGACATTATCACAAAATTAATCAAGCCTTTCCCCCTAGTTAGTCTGTAAAATGTGCTATACAATAGTAATAGGAAGTTGCTATATCCTAATTACCTCAGTTTACATTTGAAGTTTAACAGTCTGCAACTCATACAGTATGTCCAGGATCTTGCTGCCTTGAACCCTGACAGGTAATTTGGTTTTCACTGATCTGAAGAAGTTTTAGTTTATACTGAAGGGAGATCATGTCAGGAAGAATCGATTTTTAAAGTGCAATACTATTTCCATTAATCTCCAAATATTTTCTTAGCTATTGTGGTTGCTGGGAATTTTGAAAATGGAAGTCTACCACAGCTGGAAAGTACTACGTTAGGGAAAGGTGGTGGAAAACTGATAATAAATTTGTTCGTGTGTGTGTGTGTGCATGCGTGCATGTGTACACAAATTAAGATCTATTCCTAGAACACATTTTCCTAGTCACCCAACTAGAAAAGCTTAATTTTCTCAAGACTAATTCAGGAGTGGTTTCCAGCTTCTTCTACTGCTGGTTCACTCAGGGATATGCTCTGGGTGGGGGGAGTGCTTCAGGTGCATGCATGCACAGTAGATAAAAAATATTTTTGTGCATGCACAGAAGCAAAAAACAAGATGGCTACATCTACGACGCCACCAATAGAACCAGTTTGGGGGTGTGGCCGGCCGAGTTACTACCTACTCGGCCAAACTGGTCTGGATCAGTAGGAACCCACCTCTGGACTAGTTCAATAATAATGTCAATATGTTTTATTATTTTATTACATTTCTGCTGAGTGTTTAATGAAGGAATAATGAAATGGAAGGATTGAAAGGGACTTTAGAATTCATCTAGTCTAGGAGTGTAAAACTTGTATTGTCATGGTGACATCATGTGATGTATCAGGACTTTCCCCCCCTTCACTAAACTGGGTGTGGGCGTGGCCAGCCTGTGACAGATCTGTCCCACCGGCTGCGAGTTTGACAGCCCTGATCTAGGCCAACCCTGTGCCTTTACAGAAACCCAACACTATGCTATCCCTGAGAGAATGTCATTTGGGCTCTGCTTAAATACTTTCAGGGAAGTCTATCACATCCTAAGATAATATATTTCATTGTTGAATAGCAATTACCATCTGAGAATTCTTCCAAAGGCCCAATTGAATTTTGCTTCCTAAGCAGTTTAAATTTATTTATTTTCATGTTTTTGGGAAAAATTTAATAGAATTGGCAAACCATAGACAATTAATTTCTTAACACTAAATATATTAATTGTTTCCAATAATTCATCTTATTTTTTTCCTTGGGTTTTGTTCTTTGGATTCAGTTTTTACTGAGTCAATTACTTGTATAAGGACCATTTTCTATATTATTCATGTTGTTTTCTATTTTGTTATGGATTGCACCAGTAGAAGCTAAATCAATTGTGTTGTATATATGTACAATGCAGTGGTGCAATTCAATTTTTTTTTACTACCAGTTCTGTGGGTATGGCTTGGTGGGCGTGGCAGGGGAAGGATACTGCAAAATCTTCATTCCCTCCCCACCCTTGGGGGAAGGATATTGCAAAATCTCCATTCCCCCCCACACTCTGAAGTCAGCCAGAGGACGTATTTGCTGGTTTTCAGAACTATTCAAAATTTCTGCTACCAATTCTCCTGCTGAATTTCACCCATGGTACAATGACAATAAAGGTTGTTGTTGTTGTTGTTGCTATTGTTATTGTTACTTTATTCATTAAACATGAAACTCAGCCAACTGAACATTCAAAAATGCATTACAAATACCAGTGACTGATGCTAATGGTTGATACGGTTTGCTGCTAGGTCCTAGGTATCAACCAAGTACATTCTTAAAATATAAGATGTTCCGAGTAGCACAGTTTTTTGCAGTTCCGCTGGTGTTATTGCAGGAAGCTGCAATTTGTTGATGTATCTTGTAAAATTCTTGGACATGGTACCAAATGCCCTGATGACAATGGGTATCACTGTTACATGCTTCAACCATAGCCATGTAGTTTCAATGGCCAGGTCATGATATTTCATTATTTTTTCTAGTTCTTTTTCTTCGACCCTGGCATCTCCAGGAACATCGATATCAATAAACTGTACACTTCTTCCCTCTACAACTGTGATATCTGGCATATTGTTCTCCAAATGATGATCTGTTTGTATTTGAAAGTCCCACAAGATCTTCACCTTCTCATTTTCAATAACTTTTTCCACTTTATCATAATGACCAGTGGATTAATTTAGCAACTCGGTCATGTCTAGCTTTGTAATCAGTTTGTGCAATTTTGCTGCATTCACATATTAAATGTGAAACAGTTTCGACTTTGTTATTGCAAAGTCTGCAGTTTGGGTTGTCAGTGGATTTTTGTATCTTCGCTTTCATGGCAATAGTTTGTAGTGCTTGTTCTTGAGCAGCCAGTATTAAACCTCTGTTTCTTTCTTGATAGTTCCCATCTTAAGCCATGTCCATGTCAAGTTGTCATCACATTTTACTTCAATGTTTTTCAAGTGCTCTCCATGCAAAGCTTTGGTTTTCCATCTATTTAATCTGTCATCCAGCTGTTTTTCCTTATATTCTGTCTTTGTTTCTGTTGTTTTTATGCTGTTCTCCATTTTCACAGCCTGCAGCAATTTTTCTGTACCTTAGTCCACATAATCATTCAAACTTCATTTTTCTTCTTCTACAGTTTGATGGATTTGCAATAGTCCCCTGCCCCCTATTTTTCTTGGCAGGTACAACCTGTCGATGTCACTTTGTGGATGTAAAGCATGGTACATATTCAAACGTTTGTGTGTTTTCCAGTCCAGGTTTTCCAGTTCAGCCAGAGTCCAGTTGATGATTCCAGCTGAGTAGCATATCACTGGAACTGCTCATGTATTAATGGCTTTAATACCATGTTATGATATTATGCTTCCAGCATTCAGCTTTGATTTTAATATTTTGCTGATCCTCCTGATGTATTCCTTTTGCGATGACTCTTTGACTTTTCCATTCAATATGTTATTTGCTTCCAATATGCCTAGGTACTTATAACCATCATTCTTTGCTAATGCTTTCACTATATTTCCATTTCCCAGTTCTATTCCTTCTGTTTTTCCATTTTTCCTCACTACATGGATAATATAGCACATTTTTCAAGCCCAAAGTTCATTTTGATGTCACTGCTGAACAATTGAACTGTGTTTTTGTTGTTGTTGTTGCTGCTGCTGCTGCTGCTGCTATTGTTATTATTAATTATTATTATACAATTGTATCACAGCGGCCAGTTGTTTCGCCGAATTTGGCATTGGTTACTAGTCGGGCCCCATCCAGGGGCCTAGGACATCGTAACGTATTTTCGTAATATGCGTGCAGATCCAAGCAGTGCAGCTTTTTGCATTTGACTGATACATCTTTTCTGTATTCTTTTTTTGTCTGTTGGACCGTCAATAGATTTTTGTTCTTTACTTCGATTAATAGATGTTCTTGACTTTCTTTTAAATAATCAGCCAGTGCATGTTTTTCTTCTTCAACTGTTTGCTTCACTTGTAATAATCCTCTGCCACCTGATTTTCGGGGCAGATATAGTCTATCAGTATCACCAGTGGATGTAAACTGTAGTGCATTGTCATTAGTTTCCTGGTTTTTCAGTCCAAAATGTCCAAATCAGCTTGTGTCCAGTTAACTATACCAGCTGTGTTTCTTATAACTGGTATTGCCCAGGTATTTATGGCCTTGATTGTATTTCCACCATTCAATTTAGATTTCAAAATTTTCCTAACTCTGTTGGTGTACTCTCGCCTGACAGTAGTTTTTACTTCTCCATGCTTGATGTTATCCAACTGCAGAATGCCTAAGTATTTGTAGGCTTCATTTTCGTTGCATTTAATTAGGTGGCCATTGGGCATTTCATTCCCTCACATGCAGTGATTTTGCCCCTTTTTATGCATACAGTGGCACATTTTTCATGCCAAACTGCATTGAAATATCGGTGCTGAATACTCGGACTGTGTTTGTCAATGATTGGATTTCTATTTCTGACTTTCCATAGAGTTTCAAATCATCCATATATAGTAAATGCGAAATTTTTTCAGCTTCTTTGGCTGTTTGGTAGCCTAATTTCATTTTTTTAAAGATTACTGATAGTGGGATCATTGCGATGATGAAGAGAAGAGGTGAAAGTGAATCACCCTTGAAAATTCCTCGCTTGATATTAACCATTGCGTAGATTTCATTCCCTACTGCCAACTCAGTTCTCCATTGTTTCATCACCTTTTCAGTAAAGGATGTAATATTTTTTGCTAATGCCAGTTGTTTCTAAGCATTTTATGATCCAACTATGTGGCAGTGAGTCAAATGCCTTTTTGTAATCAATCCAGACCATATTCAAGTTTGTTTTTCTGTTCTTACAATTTTCTAATATCATTTTATCAATTAGGAGCTGATCTTTTGTGCCCCTGCTCCTTCTTTTGTTGCCTTTTTGCTCTACTGGCAAGATGTTGTTTGTTTCCAAATAATCCATCATGTTATCTGCAATAATGCCTGTGAGTAATTTGAAGGTTGTTGGCAAGCATGTTATTGGTCTGTAGTTTTCAGGTGTTGTTCCTTTAGTTGCATCTTTCTGAATCAAGTATGTTTTTCCAGTTGTCAACCATTCATCAATTTGGCCCTTTTGTAAAATTTCATTCAGTTGCCTGGCCAATATTGCGTGTAAACTGGTCAGATATTTGAGCCAGAAACCATGTAATTGGTCCTTTCCAGGTGATGTCCAATTCTTTACCTTTTTAACTCGATTTTTGATCATCTCAGTTGTTATTTCTAATACTTGCATTTGTTTGTTGCCAATGCTTTTCTCAAAGTCATGTATCCACTTTGCTTCCTTATTGTAGTCCTTTGCATTTTTCCACAATTCTTTCCAGAATTCAACTGTGGCCTGCTTTTCTGGTTTTTCACTTTTGGTGTCACCATTCACATTAAGACTTTGATAAAAAACGCCGTTGGTCTGATCAAAATTGCTGATTTTGTTTATATTGGATGATTCGTGCCTCATATCTTTCAATTTTTCTAGCTGTTGCTGTTATCTGCTGTTTTACAGTCTCTACAGCTTCATTGATGTTTCTTGTATCCAATCTATATCTTCTGATTAGCCGATCTATGATTTTGTTGTTTTTAAGCCATTGCTCATGCATGTTCTTTAAGTTACTAGCATCTGCCCTTAATTTTTTGACTTTTTGTTCTAATTGGATTTTCCACTTTGGCTTTGATGCTTTTTCTGTTGTGTGACTAGGTACTTTGATTTTAATGCCTAGTTCATTAGTGACTATTACAGCTGCAGTGTACATTAACTGGTTCGTTTCCAAGATGGATCCCGATTCAATTGTTGAAAACACTGCATTAACCATTTTCATGATAGGGGCCAAAATTTTCTTAGGCACAGTTTTGAGTGATGGTAAACGTTATCTTTCCTCATTAAGCAGAAAATGCTCCATGATCTTATCCTTCAATTCTTTTTGTTTTTGAGTTAGTTCATCAGTTGGTTCAGTGATAACAGATTCTAGTTATTTCCTCCCCGAGAGCTTCTTCTGGGAGTTCTACTATAATGTCTTTAGTTGTGTCTTGAATATCAGTTATTTCTCCTTGTGATATTGTTTTTTTGGTTTTGCAATTTGCCTGAATTTCCTCAAGTTCAACTTCACTAACACTTTATTCCATATAATAAATCGCCTTTGATCTGCTAGTCATTGTTCACTAACATTTGAATCTGGATATTGTTGTTTCCATAATTCATACATTCGCTTTAAATAACCTTTTTTTTCTGGCTCTGAGTTGTAGTAACAGGCCATTATGGCACGGTTTTCATCTGCACTATATTTTTGTCGTTTTGTTGGCTGGTCCACTTGTAGCCCACTTGTCGACGGATGTCCAGGGACCCCAACATCCACTGCGGCCCTTGTTAACTTATTATTATTGTTGTACAATTGTATCACAGCGGCCAGTTGTTTCGCCGGATTTGGCATTGGTTACTAGTCGGGCTCCACCCAGGGGCCTAGGACGTCGTAACGTATTTTCGTAATATGCGTGCAGATCCAAGCAGTGCGGCTTTTTGCATTTGACTGATGGTGATTTTGTCAATTTTTAACTGTTTTAAATGTAATTCCAGTGCTTTTGGAATAGCACCCAGTGTGCCAATTACCACTGGAATTACCACTGCTGGTTTGTGCCATAGTCGTTGAATTTCGATTTTTAAGTCCTGGTATCTTGCGATTTTTTCATGTTCCTTCTCAGCGACCCTGCTATCACCTGGTATTGCGATGTCTATGATTGTGACCTTATTTTTCTCAACCAGTGTGATGTCTGGTGTATTATGCGCCAGTATTTTGTCGGTTTGTATACGGAAATCCCACAAGATCTTGACCATCTGATTTTCGGTGACTTTTTCAGGCTGATGTTCCCACCAGTTTGTTGCTGTTCTAATATTATAATTTTTGCACAAATTCCAATGGATCATTTGTGCTACTGAATTGTGCCGCAATTTATAATCAGTCTGCGCGATTTTTTTACAGCAGCTGAGTATGTGATCAACAGTTTCATCAGCTTCTTTGCAAAGTCTGCATTTGGCATCATCAGAGGATTTTTCGATTTTGGCCTTAATGGCATTTGTGCGGTTAGCTTGTTCTTGCGCAGCCAGGATTAGTGACTCTGTTTCTTTCTTTAATGTACCTGTTTTTAACCATAACCAAGTTTGTTCACTGTCCACTTTATCTTTTATTTTTTCCAGAAATTGACCATGCAGTGCTTTGTTCTGCCAACTCTCCATTCTTGATTTTATCACATCTTTTCTGTATTCTTGTTTTGTCTGTTGGGCCTTCAGTAGATTTTTGTTCTTTACTTCGATTAATAGATGTTCTTGAGTGTCTTTTAAATAATCAGCCAGTGCATGTTTTTCTTCTTCAACTGTTTGCTTCACTTGTAATAATCCTCTGCCACCTGATTTTCGGGGCAGATATAGTCTATCAGTATCACCACGTGGATGTAAACTGTAGTGCATTGTCATTAGTTTCCTGGTTTTTCGGTCCAAAAGGTCCAAATCAGCTTGTGTCCAGTTAACTATGCCAGCTGTGTATCTTATAACTGGTATTGCCCAGGTATTTATGGCCTTGATTGTATTTCCATCATTCAATTTAGATTTCAAAATTTTCCTAACTCTGTTGGTGTACTCTCGCCTGACAATACTTTTTACTTCTCCATGCTTGATGTTATCCAACTGCAGAATGCCTAAGTATTTGTAGGGTTCATTTTCTTTGCATTTAATTAGTTGGCCATTGGGCATTTCAATTCCCTCAGATGCAGTGATTTTGCCCCTTTTTATGGATACAGTGGCACATTTTTCCATGCCAAACTGCATTGAAATATCGGTGCTGAATACTCGGACTGTATTTGTCAATGATTGGATTTCTATTTCTGACTTTCCATAGAGTTTCAAATCATCCATATATAGTAAATGCGAAATTTTTTCAGCTTTTTTGGCTGTTTGGTAGCCTAATTTCATTTTTTTTAAGATTACTGATAGTGGGATCATTGCGATGATGAAGAGAAGAGGTGAAAGTGAATCACCCTGGAAAATTCCTCGCTTGATATTAACCATTCCGTAGCTCTCATTCCCTACTGCCAACTCAGTTCTCCATTGTTTCATTGCCTTTTCAGTAAAGGATGTAATATTTTTGCTAATGCCAGTTGTTTCTAAGCATTTTATGATCCAACTATGTGGCAGTGAGTCAAATGCCTTTTTGTAATCAATCCAGACCATATTCAAGTTCGTTTTTCTGTTCTTACAATTTTCTAATATCATTTTATCAATTAGAAGCTGATCTTTTGTGCCCCTGCTCCTTCTTTTGTTGCCTTTTTGCTCTACTGGCAAGATGTTGTTTGTTTCCAAATAATCCATCATGTTATCTGCAATAATGCCTGTGAGTAATTTGAAGGTTGTTGGTAAGCATGTTATTGGTCTATAGTTTTCAGGTGTTGTTCCTTTAGTTGGATCTTTCTGAATCAAGTATGTTTTTCCAGTTGTCAACCATTCATCAATTTGGCCCTTTTGTAAAATTTCATTCAGTTGCCTGGCCAATATTGCGTGTAAACTGGTCAGATATTTGAGCCAGAAACCATGTAATTGGTCCTTTCCAGGTGATGTCCAATTCTTTACCTTTTTAACTCGATTTTTGATCATCTCAGTTGTTATTTCTAATACTTGCATTTGTTTGTTGCCAATGCTTTTCTCAAAGTCATGTATCCACTTTGCTTCCTTGTTGTAGTCCTTTGCATTTTCCCACAATTCTTTCCAGAATTCAACTGTGGCCTGCTTTTCTGGTTTTTCACTTTTGGTGTCACCATTCACATTAAGACTTTGATAAAAACGCCGTTGGTCTGATCGAAATTGCTGATTTTGTTTATATTGGATGATTCGTGCCTCATATCTTTCAATTTTTCTAGCTGTTGCTGTTATCTGCTGTTTTACAGTCTCTACAGCTTCATTGATGTTTCTTGTATCCAATCTATATCTTCTGATTAGCCGATCTATGATTTTGTTGTTTTTAAGCCGTTGCTCATGCATGTTCTTTAAGTTACTAGCATCTGCCCTTAATTTTTTGATTTTTTGTTCTAGACGGATTTTCCACTTTGGCTTTGATGCTTTTTCTGTTGTGTGACTAGGTACTTTAATTTTAATGCCTAGTTCGTTAGTGACTATTACAGCTGTGCTGTACATTAAGTGGTTTGTTTCCAAGATGGATCCCGGTTCAATTGTTGAAAACACTGCATTAACCATTTTCATGATAGGGGCCAAAATTTTCTTAGGCACAGTTTTTAGTGATGGTAAACGTTGCCTTTCGTCATTAAGCAGAAAATACTCCATGATCTTATCCTTCAATTCTTTTTGTTTTTGAGTTAGTTCATCAGTTGGTTCAGTGATAACTGGTTCTAGTGGTGGTGATGTTATTTCCTCCCTGAGAGCTTCTTCTGGGAGTTCTACTATAGTGTCTTTAGTTGTGTCTTGAATATCAGTTATTTCCGCTTGTGATATTGTTTTTTGGGTTTTGCAATTTGCCTGAATTTCCTCATGTTCAACTTCACTAAACACTTTATTCCGTATAATAAATCGCCTTTGATCTGCTAGTCGTTGTTCACTAACATTTGAATCTGGATATTGTTGTTTCCATAATTCATACATTCGCTTTAAATATCCTCTTTTTTCTGGCTCTGAGTTGTAGTAACAGGCCATTATGGCACGGTTTTCATCTGCACTATATTTTTGTCGTTTTGTTGGCTGGTCCACTTGTAGCCCACTTGTCGACGGATGTCCAGGGACCCCAACATCCGCCGCGGCCCTTGTTAACCCGCGCGACGACCGATGCGGTATGGAATTCTTATTCGTTTTTTTCACCATATTGTATGGGTTGGCGGGGTTTTTTTTACAGGACCAGATGCCAACCTGATCCCAACCTTCCTCCTTTCTCATCCGGGCTTGGGACCGGCAACGGCGGAGTTGTTGTTGTTGTTGTTGTTGTTATTATTATTATTATTATTATTATTATTATTATTATTATTATTATTATATCCTCCTAAAGTGTGGTGTTCAGATTAGATTTATTTATCTATATCTTAGATTTAATTGCCACCCATTTCATTTCAGGGTGAATCTGGCTTGTTTACAACATTAAAACCAATAATACTAGAAAAAAAAACATTTCTGATATGAATAAAAATACAAATTAGAGTGAAAAGACAGGGTTGGAGGGAGTGGGATGTGTTGAGCAGGTGAAGATGTAAGATCTCTTAATCTGTCATTCACCTCCAGCATCATACTCTCCCAACAGAAATGTTGAAAATCACACTCAAATGACTGCATGACCCTGCAAACAGCCATAAACATGAGCAGGTTACCTACTAATCAACCAAAATACAATCATTTGGAGGCAAGTGTGGCTAGTCATAAATCAAGGACTACCTCCAGTTTGTGATTCATGAAGACGTCCTTTTTTGCACACATTGCTTCCCAACTTGGCTCATCCCACAGCCTTTGATTTTTCCCCCTTAAATGTAGAACTTTGTATTTTTCCCTGCTGAAATGCATTTTGAAAATTTCTGCTAATTTTTCCAACTTCTCAAAACCTACCCTTATACTGAATTAGAAGGAGACCAAGAGTGAGAGTATTAGCTAAAGTTGGATATCATTTGTATACTGATGACAAATGAGGCCAAAACCTGGTTAACATCTCCCAACAGTATGTGTGGGGAGAAAAAAAGACAGCACAATGGAACATCGACATCATTGCCTAGAAGTTAAGTTTTATCCTAGCATCACTTCTGTTTGTATGGAAACAGTCATACAATAGAAGTAAAGTCATAATCAAAGGATAGCTTTCTCCTGCAATCATATGATCTCTCCAAGAAAATAGCATGATTGACGGTATGAAAGCTGCAGAAAAATATAGGAAAATCAATAATGTTGCACATCTCGTTTCTTCTTTCACAAAAGATGATCTCTGCAGAAACCCAAGGCAATTTTTTTAAAATGCTAAAATCACATTCTAAAGACGAATTCAGCTGAATCTACTAGAAATATTTTTTTTAACTGAATAAACCAGAACCTGAACCTGGAATATTATTTCTTCATAGGCCACGATGTACAAGGAAGCTGTGCTTCTTTCTCATATTATCTTTCCTTTTCTTTTTGAAATTTGTTTTTATGGCATTGAGGACCTGGTTGGGTTTTGTTTATTTATTTAGTCTGCCAAAACATTTTGCAGGTAATAGGTATAAGTATAAACATGGACATGAGCGCATGACAAGAGTATAAATAGGTGGTTACAAATAAGTATAAGCATGGACATGAAAGAGTACAAATCAATGGGAAAGATAGGACAGGGATGTTAGGCATGCTGGTGTGCTTATGCATGCCCCCTTACAGACCTCTTAGGAAACATGTGAGGTCCATGGTGGACTGTTTAAGAGAGCCGAGGTGGCGCAGTGGTTAAATGCAGCACTGCAGGCTACTTCAGCTGACTGCAGTTCTGCAGTTCGGCTGTTCAAATCTCACTGGCTCAGGGTTGACTCAGCCTTCCATCCTTCCAAGATGGGTAAAATGAGGACCCGGATTGTTGTTGGGGGCAATATGCTGACTCTGTAAACCGCTTAGAGAGGGCTGAAAGCCCTATGAAGGGGTATATAAGTCTAACTGCTATTGCTATTGCTATTGTTTAAGGTTAAAGCTATGGGGGTTTGAGAAACCACCAATCCACCTCACCAGACTCAAACCCAAACCCATCTCATAGACGAAATGCAAGCACCATCCAGACGCCAAACCATGGTGGCATCACCAACTGCGGCACCCCCCTCCAACCCCCACACAAAGCAAACTGACACATGCCATGAACACATGGCCAGACCGCAAACTCGGAGCCAAACCATATATATATCCTCTTAGCAAGTGCCATGTCTCAGAATCAAAAGGCTTCCTTGTTTCTTTTCTTTTTTTTCTTCCAGATCTTCTCTATCACATCTTCCAGGGGCATTAACAGAGGTCAAGCTGAGGGGAGGAGCCAACGCCGCGATGATACAGACGTTCGGTCTCGATGTGCTGAGATCTCAGCTGATACTGTTGCCCCTGGGTGGTTCAATCGTACCTAAACTGTCCCAAAGAGATGGTGAACAGGAAGAATATGTCTTGCTGACCTTAGGGACATTGCAAAGTCCCTGATCGATGCAAGAGAAGTTCTTCAAGCCAGCAACAAAAAATCCAGCCAAGGCTGATGAAGTCGGGGCGGCTCCAAAATGGAAGGATACGGAAAGAGAAAGTGTTTCCAGCTGGTGATGAACTTTTACTGTTTTAAAAAGAGACTGCCTATAAAAAACTTAAAATTAATTTAAATTAAAGAACAGAAGAAATAAGCAGCAAAATTAAATTTGGAATGGTTTTGGACAGGGGGGTTATCTTGCTTTTTAAATGCTATCTTCATAGATGGGATTTATAAAGCCTTTTAAAATGAATGGATTAAGTTTTCTTCTATTTTTTTCTTTTATTATTCTCTGTAACCTATGGGCTAAAATTTTTCTCTTTCATTACTGTGGGTGTTCTCCTAACTCATTTAATAATCGGACTTTTTTTTTACTTGAAATACAAAAAAGATACAAAAAGAAACAAGGAAAATTGCACCATAATACTGCTACTCGGAGGCTGGAAGGTTTGTATATTGGAAACAAAACACTCTTTTTTCTTTCACTGATTATTTTGGCTTGGCACTACAAGATCTCACTGCTTGGTTGTAGAGAGTGATAAGAAGGAAAGCATACAGATGTCCCTTTGAAGTATATCTTTAACCAGAAAAAAAGTGAAAAAAAAACGTTATTGTGAATCTATGCTTAATTTTATTAACCTTCCAAGCCAAAACAGCTGTGTTTGTTAGTTGGAGATAATGGCACAATTTCAACAACAGAAAGAAACCTTAAATTTGCAAAAGATATTCTCAGAAATATAGAAAAAATCAAATACATATGAGAGGATAGAGAAGAAGCTGGAAGACGTAGAGCATCTAACAGCAAAATATGATGAAGTTGAAGATGTTTATCAAGTAGAAAACGTGGTGGTTAAAACCCCAAAAAAATGAAGTGGAAAATGAATATAAAGAGATTAAATATTTATGGTGATTGGTTTGTCTCTGAAAATGGAAAGAGTGGAATACTGAAAAAGGAACTAAATGGAGGGGAAATTTATCCATGATGGCAAGATACAGAAGAAGAAAAAACAAAATAATTTATGGACTTAAAGAGAGAAAATTTATTACCAATATCATTGATAACACCACTGACAATCAAAGATAAGCTGATTAAGTAAACAGAAGAAGGCATTGAGATTACATGAGAGATTTTATAAGCAAGGAGTTGCTAAGAGGAGTCCATACAAAGCTGATTAAGGAGATGATTAGAGGATTGACACCACATATGGCAGAAGATATGAGACTGTTTTGCTACTGGAAACATACAGGTTGATAGATGGAATATAATTTAAAACTAGTTAAATGTAGTGAATTTAGTGACAATAGATATAGTCAAATAAGTAATTGATAATGTTACTATTGTATACAATGTGTAGTGTCATGATGAGTAATTGGATATGAATATTGAATGGTACCCATGAAAGGAAGATTTCATGGGTTTTCATGGGGTTGGATTATATATAAAAGTTAATAAAAAAAGAACTAAGTTAGATACAGTTAAAGCTTTGATTATTAGGAGGAAAATGTTATGATAGTTAAATAAAGAAGGGATAAAGATAACAACATACATATAGATATAATTTAAGGAAACTGGATGTAAATTGTAAACAGTGATTTGGAAAGGAGGATTAGAAAATTTTGTTATTAAATATGGTTTAGCTGAATAGGACATAAGGATTCAGTGTCAATGGAGGATTTTAGAAATAGTAAATGAAAGGCCAGTATGTGGTTATGCATTAAATCTATAATGTATATATTATGATGAAGGAGGTTTAAATAATTATAATCAAATGAAAATGGAGATATGATGATGATGATGGTAATATGTATAAATACCTGAGTTAAAATACTTGAGTTAATAAGAATTATTTTTGTTGACTGTGGAAGAGATACACGAAAGTCTTTTTGTAACCAACTGATACACTTTCTATAACATGTAAAGGATGTTTGTTTTGAAAATTAAAAATAAAATAAAAAATTATTTAAAAAAGAATGACAAATGTAAAGAATAATAATAATTATGTGACTGTATGCTTATAATGGTATGTAAGAGAACAAAAAATAAAAAAACCCATCAGTAACAGAGGTCAACCTATATTAAAATATGCAACAACATTGTACTGATCATGCCCACAGGAATCTTTACTGCTCTTCTTGAATAAATGTCCTACACAAATGCCTGAAGGCAGGTTTGAAGAGTTAAAAGAAGGAATAGTGGGAAATGACAGGTGTGCATGGATACATAATCATCATGGTTTTCTTTTTGCAATATGCAGAATGGGGGGAAAGGAGTAGAAAATAGTCAAAAGAATTAAAGACAGTCAGTAAGAAATATACAGTAGCTAAAACTAATTTAATTATTATTTACTTATGGTGCTTTATATTTGTCAATCTTCATGAACAAGTCTTGCTTTTATCACATATATGCATTAATTCATGTGTTCACTTCTGTTGTTTGAACTGCTCACATTTTTTTTTCCAGGCGCTCACCCACAGCACCTCACAATGATGTTGTCAGTTCCCCCCTTCCTCTCAACACACTGATTCTCCCCTCATATTAAGGATATGTTGCTCTGTGGATACAAAGCTCAAAAGATGTTTTGTAGCCTAGGTGGGCATGAGCACCTCACCTGTCAAAACCTTCTTCAAGAATCAGCACTTTTTTCATGTCATCCACAGGTATTTTTCGCTTCAGAGTTCCATCAAACATTCTTTTCATGCTTGTATTTCATGTATATCCATACATTTTGCCAGTCTGTAACATATTTTTTTTCACTGTTTCAAACAGTTTCCACATCTCCTTTCCTTGTGTCTATTCTTTGTCTGGGAAGTGGGGGTATTACAGTATCTTGTAAAGCTTTTTTATATAAAACCTGTCATCTCTCTTCCTGCAGTCATTTTTTTACTCTAGGTTTCCCCCCCCCACTTTTATTCCATTTCTCAAGGTCCATTCTTAATACAATCCCATATTCATAATGTATCATCATTCTTATATTCCTTATAGATCAATCTTTCATATCACCAATCAAATTACTCATACTTTTAGTTAGTTTTATTTATTCCTTTTCCAAACATACACAATATAGCTAGGTCTAAACTGTACTTTTGAAAATTGTATATTTGAAACAAACTGACTTTTGTCCTATGTACTCACCACAAATCACCATTGCTGAATTTCTAAACAGCTCCAAATCTTTTTCTGTTCCATCTTTGTTGCTACCATTCAGGCAATCATATAATCTATCCTGTTTTCCCGAAAATAAGGCCTCCCCATATAATAAATCCAATCGGGTTTTTGAGCACATGCACTAAAATAAGCCCTGCCCTAAAAATAAGCCCTCCCCAAAAATATTGCAACACGGCACAGCCATGAGTGGACCACACTCATCGCCTCCTGCACCCCAAAAATAATAAGACTTGCCGGAAAATAAAGCCAAGTGCTTACTTCAGAGGTCAAAAGAAAATAAGATCCTGTCTTATTTTGGGGAAAAAACAGTAGTAAAATCTAATAATTTCTTCCAAAACCATATACATCATTTACTCAAAATATAACATGTATCTATTACCAATCTACAAATTCTTACTTTTCAAATCACCTGCAAGAACTTAGATGACATTAGTTGATTCTTTCTTATATTTTAGCCCTTTCATTCATAATTAAATGTAAATCTTGACTTCCTTGCCTTTATTCATCTACTTTAAAGAATCAGACCTCCTTTATTCAAGTCTACTACAGTGTACCTCAGTACTCATTGTTAATTGGTTCCAGGAGGCATGAGGAGTACCAAAAAGGATGAGTACCAAACAATTTTTTCCCATAAGAAATAATGTAGTGAGTCACAAGGCAGCCAACACCAACAAATTCTAATTAGTGTGTTGAGTACCTAACAAATCACAAGTACTGGGACAAAATTTTCACATCAAAATGCATTGATTATAAAATTTTATTTATTTATTTGGAAAATTTATATTACTAATTACTCATGGGGACTCAAGGCAGCTTACAGGAAATAAAAATAATTCAAAGAAATAAAAATAATCTAAAAATGGTAAAAAAAAATAACCCCATAAATCTGAAGAGTTTCAAAGCAGTTGAGTAGCAAGGTACCATTCTTTTCTCTTTCTCTTAGTTTCATAAACAGGCAATATATGTATATTTTTTTTTAATTTAACTCCCTACCAGTGACTTCTCTCATAGTCCAAGTTGTAATCTTCTATAGATCAGCCCATATAGACTGACATTCATTACTACATCTTGGCTCTGGTCAATCAAGGCCAGATAGAATAACCTATTTTTGTCAGATACAGACTATTTGAAGTTGTCAGCTTTAGTTGTATGCCTGCCATGTATAACAGACTTGTGAATTGTAAGGATACTAGTATGCCACAGGCTCAACCAAAGCTCTGCTCTACCCCAGGGATACAAACTATGATCTCTAATCTAAAGATTAATCTCTAATCTAAAAAATAGAGATTCCCACTGTGCAAAGAAAGTGTGTTATGCTTTAAATTATTTCCAACTCAAAAAAGAGAAAGAAAGCTATATTGGTTTTGTGACAAAATCGAAAATGGCTGGCATTTAATACTCCCCTTCATAATATAGGGGGAGGGTCACCTACTTCAAATCTCCTACGGCCATCTTGTTTTTGCTTTTTTCTTCTCATGGCAAGCAAAACTAATGGTACTGCTTCACTCCCATCTCAAACAGAGGTTGTGGGAAGATTCCAGGAGCCTTCATGTTGATATGAATTGAAGCTGTTTTGTTTTGACTGAATAGTCAGCTTGACTTTGCTAGCATTACAGAGTTTCTTGGCATCCTCTTTCTTCCATCATCAAAAGAGAAAAATGGCAACAGAAAATCTCTTCCCCCTGAACACATTGTAGTATCTTTATTGATTAGCCCTTGGGACATATCAAAGTGCAGAGTTTCAGAAACAAAATATTACTTAAAGCAATTTAAAATGGAATTGGATGAAATACAGTCTAAAGTAAAATTGGAATAAAATACAATAATTTGAGATATAGATAAAATATGATAAAATTATATTTCGGTTTCACCCCTGCAATTACTCAATCGGTCCCACATATTCAGAACTCATCTGAACCATTTTGCTTACGTTCTGTGCTATGTTAAATGTTATTTTCAAATGTTATTTTCAGATTGTGGTTGCACATAAGGTCTGATATGGGGAGATCAATAGGTTATTCTTTTGGTGTAATGACCAAGATATCTGTCTCTCACCATCTTATACAGACAACAATCAAATAGGATGTGAGCCAGGTCTTCTACCTCTGGTGCTTTGCAGATGCAGAGACATTCATTGTAGGATATAGAATGGAATCTCTCATATCTGACCATTGTGTCAAGCTGTTCAAATCTCGCTCGCATAAATATCTCCCTGGTTTGGCAGTTGGAACTTAAAATAGCTATCTATTTGAAAAGTATGTTTGTATTTTCTCAGCCACATCAAGCTACCCTGAACACCAATTTTTAACTTCCTCAAAATGTATGTTTTCTGAAGAGAGTAAAAATACTCCAATTCTCCCATTTGGGACAAGATTTGTGCTGTGTTTCTAAACTTCTTGCCCAAGAGACACCAGGTGATTCCATTATTAACATGGTACATATGGTTGGTGGAAATATGCCTCTTTCACAGGTCTTGTCAGGTAGTAGTAAATCACATGATACACTTTTATAATGTTGCTATTTTTTTAAAAAAATGAAATGCATCAGTTTTATTTTTCTCCTAATCTACTTAACATAAATTGATAAAATAAAGTTTTTATTTGTTTAAAAAAATCACTATATTTTACCCAAAACAAAGATCTTTTTGTGTTATGTTTCAAGAAATTCTCTATGATGAAGGAACAGTAAGGAATCAACTCACAAGCATGATTGGCAACTTGAATGTCTAAGAAATTTAAAATTCTTAATATTCTAATATTCTTTTAGAATCTAAAAAATCTGTTACTTAAGAAAAAAATCCTGGAAAAAAATTCAAACATTAGACATTAGTAAAAATATATATATATGAATAGATATATTCACCTATCCATAAAAGCATGTACCATGCTTTTTTATTAGATAACTTTCTAAAATATTTTTCTTGTCATATGTCAATCATTACAAAACAGATTTATGCTTATTATATTAACTGGACTGTGCCATTTTGTAGCAACAATATATTCCCCCAAAAATCAAGTTTTTGTCATTATTTTTAATGAAATGAAAACTGGAATGTTTTAAGATCTATTGATATCAATTGTTGATTGGATAAGTTCTAATTTCTTGAACTGTAATACACTAACTCAAGATTTACTACACAGGATTGGCTAAGTGTGTGTGTGTGTGTGTGTGTGTGTGTGTGTGTGTGTACATATTAGATAAAGATATGCCAGATATGCATTTATTCCCGAACAAAAGAAATATGATGCCTTCTTTAGTTGACATTTGAAGCAAGAGCTTTAGTTCATTTGTGCAATTTTAAGAGGGAATGATTGTTTGTTGTATGTCTCATGAAGGCTGTTTACTTCTAAATTTTAACTCTCTCCTCAACTCAAATTAAACTGAAAGGAAACCATATAGAGAGATACACTTCAGCTGATGCCAAAATGTTCTTGGATGATCTATGGCTTGCACATAATTAAGAGGTTCAAATGTTGTCTTCTTTCTCTGTAATAATTAGAGGTGCTATACTTTTAGGTATTGTGTTTGCTGGGAGTTATATAATAGTTTTATGGATGCTCACTGTAACCTGTCCTTAGTCTGAAATAATTTAAGGGCATGGCAGAACTCCCATATGAATCCATTCACCAAGGTTTATCTGCTAAAGGGACTAACGCTCAGGCTTAGATAGATTTTACGTTATAATGGCCTACAGTCTTATGAATGATCTCACACAACCTAAGTACAATTGTCAAATTGATGCAATTTTGCCGTTTCAGAGCTTTTCTTGCTGTTTTCCTATCTTCTTGATTTCCATACCTCTTAAAGCTACCATAATTGTAATGTTCAGTCAACTCACAGACATAATTTCAATATCGTATTGACAGGAATTATATCTACTATTCATTGGATATTCTTCTTTTATAATGGCTCTGATTTTTTAAAACAAATTGCTTCTCTCTGTGCAGGAGAAATAATGGCAGAGGAGTGCAATTATATTTGTAATCCATATATTCCTTTTCATGTTTCTACACCTCTTTCTTTCACATATGCAGCCATCTCAAATAGTTGATATTTCTAAACAAAAAGAAATGTTTCTTGTGTTCAAAAACCTAGCAAATAAGAAGTCCATAAAGACATGGCCTATCAGTTTCTTAATTAAGTTCATTTGGGACTGGCATAATCAGCAAAATCAACCTTTTATTTGGAAAAAGGGATTACTGCATTTTTTTAAATACTAGCTAACATGATAGATAGGTAAATAGGTAATAGATGATAGGTATGTATGTATGTATGTATGTATGTATGTATGTATGTATGTACGTACGTACGTACGTATGAAGGAGATAGATAGATAGATAGGTAGGTAGGTAGGCAGGCAGGCAGGCAGGCAGGCTGGCAGGCAGGCAGGCAGGCAGGCAGGCAGGCAGGCAGGCAGGCAGGCAGTAATGAAAACTAATACAAAAAAGTAAAAAAGAAAATTGAAAGAGAAAGCTAAAAGTGCAAGAAATTATTTCTTCTTTTTCTGTAAAGTTAGAAAGTGTTTCTTTTCTTTTTATAATCTTACATGTCTAATTAACAAAACCATAAATATGATTTTCAATTTCCTATAAAAGGTCTGTAAGGAGTTTCAAGTAAGCCTTAAACATAAATATTATATTTCCTCTTTGTTTATATTGCATCCTTTGATGGAAATATTATATTTCCATGAAAGAAGTCAATTTAGCAATCTCAGAAAGTTCCATCATCTTCACCAGCTGTTCCTCCATTATGGATAGTGCTAATTCTTTTCATCTTTGCACATACAATAATTTTGCCAAAGTTATCCTGTATAAAAGCAAATTTCCATGGATTTTTCCTATCTGTTTATTCATCAATCCCAAAGAAGAAAACTTTTCTTAGGTTGTTTATTAATTTTTAAAATCATTGGAATGAGCATATATATCTGAATCCAAAATATTCTGCCTTTTTTAAACATATCCACTAAATATCAAGGAGCTTCCTGAACCAACAAGAAGTTATTTGCAAAAGCCCTTAAGTTATAACCTTACAGCATTTTTAAAAATATTTGTTCCCACATGCCTCTCATCTTCCATTCAGTATTTCAATATTCAAAATAAACAAGAAAGGAAAAAGGAGGCATCCCTGTCTTGTTCCTTTCTGTATCTCACAGTGTTATCTTAAAAATTATTTGTGATTTCTGTGAAGTGTAAATCGATCTGTGTAAAAGCTCAAACTGCCCAAGGAACTGTTGATTCTGTTCTACAGAGGAATTATTGAGTCTGCCATCTGCACCTCTATAACTGTCTGACAGCGTCAAGGATTGTTTACGCACAGTGCTGGAAGAGTGAAAATGCCCCCACCAACACTATGGTGATGAATAAAATTTTAGAACTAGCAGAAATGAACAGACTGACGATGCGAATTAATGACAAAGAAGACACAGACTTTTATACAGTCTGGGAGAAGCTATACAAATGGCTTGATGAGTCAGTGAAGACCTAGACATAAAAAGAGATAGCTAACTAACCTATCACGATTAAACCAATAACTCAAATGAACAATATACAACAACTGAGAGATAAACGAAAGGAGAAATGTATCAGGGGCGAGAACCCACCATCGAGCAATTTTGTCACGCTACAATGCTGGGAAAACTTTAAAAAGCTGATAGGAAATTCGCTATAATTACCTGCATGAAATTAGTGATCAAACTTCATTTTAGATGAGGCGAGAAGACGTATAATCCTTGCCTCTTCAAGCAAGGAAAGGGAAAGAGAACCAGATTGTCCTCAGCAGAGGAAAATACGCAAATGTAACAAAGGTTAGAAGGGAGGGAAGGAGGATAGTAGGGAAGTCTGGATGGAGAGGAGAAAGGAGAGGAATAGGAAAGGCAGAAGAAGGGGGGAAGAAAGAGGAGGAAGAGAAAGAAGAGAAGGGAAAGAAGGTGGGAAGAAAGAAGGAGAGAAGAAAGAGAAGAAACTGGGGGAGGAAGGAGGGAGGGAAGAAGAGAGGGTAGTAAAGAGGGAAAGAGGGAGGGAAAGAAAGAGAGAAGGAGAGTTGAAAGGAAGGAGGGAAGGAGGGAGGAAAGGAGGGAGATTAAGAGAAAAGGAAGGAGGAGGGAAAGAGGCAGGGAAGGAGGGAAGGTATGTGTGAAGGAGGGGGGGAGCGAGGGAGGGAAAGGAGGGGGAAGGAAAGGAGAAAAGGAGAAAAGAAAGGAGGGAAGGCAGGGGAGAAGGAAGTAAGGGGGGAGGGAAGAAAAGAGGGAGGGAAAGATACCTAACCTTTGATGTTTATAATGATTTGATAGTATGGGAATATCTCGAAATGTAGTTGTATTGTTTTGTTACAAGTTATGGATGTTGTATTTTCTTTTTACCAATAAAATCTATTAAAAAAAAAATAAAAAAAAATAAATAAATAAAAAAAAAATAACTGTCTGGTTTGGTTCTGCAACCCAAGAAGACAGACACAGACTTCAGAAGATAATTCGGAACTCTAGAAAAAAACTATTACTGCCAACCTGCCTTCCATTGAGGACTTGGACATTGCATGAGTCAAAAAGAGCACTGTGAAATATTTATAGACCCCTCACATCCTGGACATAAATTGTTTCAATGCCTACCCTAAAAATGTAGCTATAGAGCCCTGAACACCTGAACAACTAGACACAAGAACAGTTTTTTTCCCAAACACCCTCACTCTGCTAAACAAATAATTCCCTCAACACTGTCAAACTATTTATTAAGTCTTCATTACTATTAATCTTCTCATTGTTCCTATGACCCATCTCCTCCCACTTATGACTGTAATTTTGTTGCTTGTATCCTTACAATTTACATTGATTGTTTCAATATTCATATATAGTATGATTTGATTGCTTATTTGTACACTATGACTATCATTAAACATTGTATCTTATGATTCATGACAGATATAACTCTTCTTTTATGTACACTGAGAGCATATTCACCAAAGACAAATTCCTTGTGTGTCCAATCACACTTGGCCAATAAAGAATTGAATTCTATTCTATTCTATCTTGCCCATTTTATCACGTTCTCTCTAAACTTAATTTGCTCTAAAATCTTGAACAAGAAAGCCCAGCTGAAATTGTTAAACTTCTTCTCTGCATCAAGAGAAGGCAAGCTTCTGGTTTTCATTATGTGGTTCCAAATATTCCAAAAATGCTTTAACATTGTCCAAGTTTTAACATTTTTCCTTAACTGTCTGTTAGATAAAAGCCCAAAATGATCCTAAAAAAAAAAAAAAAAAAAATCTTGCAAAATTATTTTCAGTCTATTGGCTGGAAACATTCTTTGTAATCCAGGAAGAATAATTCACCAAAAGGAATGTTTATCATGCTGTTCAGGAAATCTCTCTCTAGCTGTATATTAATTACAGTATATATAATCACAAATAATAGCATACAAAAGAAATGAGGTCATGCAAAAAAAATGGTCATGTGTCCATATGGACTACACTGTAGCTGTGAACTTATCTTTGCAGGCATGCTCAGTAGCAGGTTCTGCCCACCCATCCGGACATCATCACATCCGTTTTTGATGCTCTGTGCATGCGCGGGAGGTCACATTGCTACCCAACCAATAACAAAGGTAAGTGGATTTCACCCTGTTACCCAACTTGTATTAAGAACTCTCAAATACCAGGGATGCCTCAGGGTATTTAATATTCTCCTCATACTGACCAGATGTCAAGTATCAGATTCCATCTGGTGAATTCTAAATGAAGGACTTGGTGGCAAAGATGGGGATTTTCATCTATCTTCAAGAAAGCAATGATAGCTAATGCAACTGGCTCATTTCACGGCAAATGGTGGAATTGCCTTTAATAGGCTCTAGCTGTCATCAGCTACCCAAAAGTGGTACACAATCTCTCATATGGCAGATTAATCAAGTCACAAAGTTGAAACATGAGCTTTAGAAAAAAGGGACAGGGTGAAATCAGGAAAGCTGAAACTTGCATGAATCTCGGCCTTGAACCCATTCTGGAAGTGATGATAGGTGAATATCAATGTCATGGGTTTTTTGTTTCCATTTCAGATATCAAGGAGAAGGAAGAGAGGGAGGGAGGGAGGGAGGGGAGAAAGGAAGACTCCACAAAATACTTATGAGTGTTAAAATATTCATTCGGCAGTACTAAATCATGAGCCAAGTCCTCAATTATAAAATCGCAGGGATATCTGCATTTATTGTTTATTTAATGATGTTATGTTTATCTAATATGAGATGAGATGATATATGATACAATATATGATATGATATATGTGATACATATTTGCATTCCAAAATGTATAGAAAGCCATAGATTGGGTAACTACTATCAAACTATGGAATTAGGTTAGAATTTTCCCTCTGAATCCTCATGAATTTTCACAGCAAACATTGTTTACCTTATTTCTCCACTGTGTGTTTAGCATCCTGCCTCCCTTCTGAATGTACAACCACAACTACAGAGATGTGTAAAATATGGAGTCACTAAATCAGTTCTGGCATTTATTTTGGGAATATTAGGTGTTTGCAACCTTTTCATTTTCCAAATTTAATGATTCATTGTAGAGTGGTGAAGCAGCCATGGGAACATATTCATGATATTTTGTATTAATGTTCTTATGAAGAATGATGATCCCTGATGGTCCCCTATTTATCTAGTTTTGTCAAAATCTTTTTAAGATGCTGGTGTTTTTAGGACTAGAACCTTGTCAGAGTTTGTTGCATAAATTCAAATCTAGAAGCACACACAGATAACTGATGCAACAGAATTCATTCATTTCTATACATAAGAATAGATGAATAAATATACAATCTCAATAGCTGGTTCTTCCAAGTAAATACAAGGCAAGAGAGTTACAGGCAAACACAAACAATTACTTTCATGTCAGCAAAGAAACCCAGAGAGCCTGTTAGTTTACTTCTCAAAGCAGCAGACAGCTTTCTTCTTAAGTTTCTGTTTAGATTCTCTGCACGTCTCAGATCTGTTTGAGCTCCCATTGGCTGACTTAGCTGCTATGTCTATTCATTGGCTGACCTTGTTCCCATGTCTCTCCCAGTCATGAATATTTTAACAAACCTGAGATCAAGTTATGTCAAATAATTTGTGATAAATTCAGTTTAAGCATTAATAAATCTGTAGAACTTCACTAGCATAAGAAGGGCCATGGATCACTGAACCAATCCAACATTGTCATTTCTCAGAAGACTTTATTTCCTTCAGAAAGAAGATCTTAAGTTAAACTCAGGGCATTTAATTTATCCCAGTAATGGTTTTGATTTTTCTTTATTGCTGGAAGTGGCAGATGGTAGAGTTACTTTTCACTTATGTATCTTTTCATCACTTTGGCTGTCCATGCTTCCGAAGCTGGGGGGGGGGGACCCTCCATAGGAAGAGTTATTTCGTTATGTGTGAAAGATAATGAAGAGAGGAAGGGAGAGGAGGAGAACAGGCCATGCACTTTGGCCTTGACCTTAACTCTTGACTTCATTTGGTGATGTGTAAGATGAGTAGTGACAGTGACAAGCTTTTCATCAACTTTAGAGTTGTGATTAAGATTATCTGTAATGCGTAGTAAGGGTCAGGGTTTTCAACAGCTAGTTTCCTCCTGTGATGACTGAAAAACTCATGATAACCAGTGAAATTGGTAAACGTGAACTAAGTTTCTTTTTTCTTCTTTTTTTAGACTATCTAATCATGGATAAATCCGAGCTGGGAAACTTATAATATTACTAGGGGCCACTTATCATTTGTGAAATTAATTGTACTCTTGTCTCAAAAGAGGTACAGAGGTATTTTGCATGACCTTGAAATCTGACAACAATGATGCAAAGATCAATGGTAGTTTTATAATTTATTGTGAAGTAAATTAAATGGGGAAAATTGCATTCCTGAAAAAGAAATGCAATGAGGCAGACACAGAACCTCCTTGCATTCGTAGTATGAATTCCAATGTTCATATAAGAAACATGCTATCTTCCTTTACCATATTAATTTGAAATTGAGTTTCATCTTTAGCAATCATGTTTTGGTAAATAACTCAAATTATCTCTCTAATAGTAGAGAGATATACCGTATCTAGATACACACATATCTAGATACACACATATACTGCACATCCCATGAGTAATGAACTTTTTTCTAAACCTTGGACGGTATTAAAATAAAATAACATAGTTTTTTTTTTAATCTGGTTGGTCTGCTATACTTCTTCCATTTCACTATAAAATCTCCCTATAGCCTGCGTTTGCGGAAGTGAAAAATCAATTTATGTACTATATTGTATCTATAATAATTATTGTGCCTAGAGAAATTTATATTCCAAGGGCAAGATGTGATTTGGAGCATGATGTAACAACTATCTGAAAGCAGCTGTGTCTTTTGCTGAATCTGTCCTTTATCTTCAATGTTGGATAACCATTTGTCTGAAGTGGTGTAGGGTTTCCTGCCTAGGCAGGGGGTTGGACTAGAAGACCTGCAAGGTCCCTTCCAACTCTGTTATTCTATTCTATTCTATTCTATTCTATTCTGTTCTATTCTACAGCTGGCACTCGGTCCTCAGAAAAGAAGTGTTTAGTTTAAGGTATTTGCTCTAAGGTTTTTCACATATACATTTCACATTGTATAAGGTAAAGGTTCCCCTGCAAATGTGCACTAGTCATTTTCCAGCTCTAGGGGTGGTTCTCATCTTCATTTCAAAGCTGAAGAGCCAGCACTGTCCAAAGACATATCGGTGGTCATGTGGCCAGCATGACTCAATGCTGAAGGAACACAGAATGCTGTTACCTTCCCACCAAAGTGTTCCCTATTTTTCTACTTGCATTTTTACATGCTTTCGAACTGCTAAATTGGTAAAAGCTGGGACAAGTAATCGGAACTCACCCTGTTAGGTGGCGCTAGGGATTCAAACTGATGAACTGATTGACAAGCTCAGTGTCTTACCCACTGAGCCACCATGTCCCTATTGTATGTCTTCAAATCAAGATTTCTGTACTGATTAATTATTTCCTGCACTTTAACCCTATTGCCTCAATACATTAATCCGAAGTGGATCCCATTCATTTCAGTCAAAACTATATTGGGATAACAGCTGTTTCTCAATTACTTTTTATTTTTTTTCAAAACCACAAATATATTTAAAAGTATCTTAGTACATGTGGTTTTGCATCTATTTATGCTGGTCTAGATGCTGGTCTAGGATCATAATAAAGATTTGGCCTGTTTAAAATACTGGATAAAATACTCACAAATATGTGAGAAGCAATGATTAATTGATAAACACTTTAGGGAATCATATACATTAGGGAATCACCATATACAACATTTAGTCTTCTATTTCATTGAGGGCTTTGTGGTCTTCCTCTAGGAGACAAAGGGTGCATTGCCAAAAGAGAAACAGGATGTGCAGCCAAATAAATCAAGACTAATATTTTCAGGGTAATGGCAGGGGTGGATTCTGGCAGGCACCACTGCCAGTTTGCTCATGTGCACCCTGTGCGCGCAATTAAAATTGTTCTGCACATGTGCAGAACTGAAAAACAAGATGACAGCGCTTACAGCACCATCTAGAGAACTGGTTCAAGGGCATCGCAGGCCTGGGTAGCTGCTGGTTCCAGGCCACCAACCACTACCAGTTGGGCTGAACTGGTCCTAACCCATAGGAACCCACCACCGGAGTTCAGCAGATACTATCCTTGGTAGTACTGTAGCAATAGCAGTTAGACTTATATGCCATGTCATAGTGCTTTACATCACTCTCTAAGTGGTTCACAGAGTTGGCATATTGTCCCCAACAATCTGGATCTTCAGCTTACCGACCTTAAAAAGATGGAAACCTGAGTCAACCTTGAGTTGGTCAGAATCAAACTCCTGACAGTGAGCAGTGGCTTACTGCATTCTAACCACTACACCACCATTCAATAGATAAGTTGCTCAAGGACTGGACAGGAACAGCTCTCTGATTTTAAAGCCAGACTTCAAACTGCAGATCCAACTCTTTCAACTGCTGAGTCCTTCTGAGGAGTACATTAATTGTGGAGGAGCAAGAGAAATAGATTCCCCACGCTTTAGTTTGCAACCTTTTTTGTTTTTTATATCTTATTTTATTTATTATTATATATTTTATTTTTATTTCATTCATTATATTATATTTTTATTATTTTATTTTATTAGTCCTGTGTCATGAGAGATCTATATATGTATTTTTTTAATAAATGCATATCGGACATGGCTATAGGGACCAGTCCTGGAATCAAGTGGATTGATTCTGTTTCACTTCATACAATAATGCCATATGCAGCTACTTGCCAACCCTTGACTGAATTAATTTGAACATAACCATGTCTGAAATGTTTGTGGTGAGACATTTTGCAAAAAAAAAAAAAAAAAAAAAAAAAAAACATTGCCAATTTATTCAGGTTGTTCCTTTCATTAGTAGCATGTAACTTGGCTTCTCCAAGATTAAAATCAAAGATGAATAACAGAGAGCTTTTCTAAAGCACATTAGTTTGCTAATTCATCTGATATCAATAATGATTAAATGAATAATTTAACAAAACCCCAAATGTACATTTTCAAAACAGCTTAATTTTGTGTGACAATGAAGTCTATTATTTACATTCAGGAGAACCAAGGAAAAGAGAAAAATGGATGT
Organism: Thamnophis elegans; assembly: GCF_009769535.1. Taxonomy (NCBI): domain Eukaryota; kingdom Metazoa; phylum Chordata; class Lepidosauria; order Squamata; family Natricidae; genus Thamnophis; species Thamnophis elegans. The sequence goes on along the minus strand of NC_045558.1, from coordinate 15,402,950 downwards.
GTGCTCATCATTTATGTTTGATTCCACATTCTCTTGTCATATTCCTTCCTGAAAGCACTGTTTTTATATTGTCTTATTAAATTATTTCCTCTTGTGAGGTAGAATAAGGGTTATTGAGGCTATACACTGCTTCAGAAATAATTTGTAAAGGGTGTTATGTCACATTATGGAAGTGAACAAAGATTCTGTTTTTAACCCTGTAAAACAGCCATGTCTTTTCATAGAATTGTGCATCTTCTTTGCCCCCACCTCTTATATTTCCTTTAAAAAATATTTCCCTTATTTATTTAGGAGTAGTTTATTTATTTTTCTTGTATAATTTCAAGTAGGCTGCATTAGCATAATTCCAAGTTATCTACGTAAGGGAAAAAGAAAATACAAAAAGAATCTACTACAATGTAAAAAAAGTTGAGATTTTAATCTATTAATGTTAAAATAAATAATAGAATCCAACCAGGTTTGATAAAATTGTGGTTCCTACTTCTGAAATCTCATTACTATATTTGTGACTTTTTTCCTACTGTTACATTTTTTAAAATAAAATTTTTATTTTCAAACAAACACAAACAGACCAAACATATAACATAAAAACCTCTTCAACTGCATACAGTGTGTCGATTGGTTACAAGGTCTTTCCGCGTCCTTTCCATAGTCACATATTGTCAATCAAATATCTTTGTATACATTATTATTATACTTTGTTGGATTATTACTATTGTTTCTCCATTTTAAACAAGGTATTCTAAACATGTATCCATTTATATTATAATGATTCATTATATCATCTTCAATGTATCCAATAATAAAGAATTTTTTATGTCCTATTCTAAATCATTCTATTATTTTAGCATTGATAACATTCTCTAATAATTTTCAATTCCATGTTTTTACATTTATTAGTATCATCAATCTAATAAACATGTATACACATTGTTATAATTATTAAACATCCATTAAGCATAGCTATTATTACATCCTTTTTATATGATGCATATTAAATTTGAAGTAAATTTATTTTATGGCATTTTATAAAAAGGCTTTTCAATATCATCTCCATCATCCTCACTTTCAGTTTGTATAAAATTTCATATTATCAATCTAGTTTGGTTTGGTTTGGTTTATTGGATTTATATGCCACCCTTCTCCCAAGGACTCAGGGCAGCGTACAACATTAAAAAAAAAACACATATTACAAAAGTTTTTTTAAAAAATTAGATAGAGTATCCAAAAAACAAACCCAATTAAGATTAACAATAATATTTTTAAAAAATCGATTAAAATTAACAATAATCAATCATTTATTTTATTTTGTTCAGGCCAGGCCGGCTTGCTGGAAAAGACAACTTTTTAGGGCACGTCAGAAGGACCAGAGGTCGGGGATTATGTGAAGTTCTGGGGCCAGCTCATTCCAGAGGGAAGGCGCTCCCACAGAGAAGATTCTCCCCCTGGGGGTCGCTAGCCAATCCCACTCTGTGGTATCGCACTGCAGGGTGGGAAACTACCAGTGGCAGTAGGTGGTTTCGCAGGTATCCTGGGCCTAAGCCATGGAGCGCTTTAAAGGTCATAATTAGTACCTTGAATCGCACCCGGAAGACAACTGGCAACCAGTGCAAGCCACCTAAACCAGTGCAAGCCGCCTAAAAGATAACCCACGCAGCTGTATTCTGGATCAGTTGAAGCCTCTGGGTGCTCTTCAAGGGCAGCCCCACGTAGAGAGCATTGCAGTAGTCCAGGTGAGAAAGGAGGAGGGCATGAGTGACTGTGCACAGAGCATCCCGATCCAGGAAGGGGCGCAACTGACAAATCAGGCAAACCTGGTAAAAGGCTCCCCTGGTCACAGCCATCAGGTGTTCTTCTAAACTAAGCCGCATATCCAGGAGGACTCCCAGATTGTGGACCCTCTCTGAGGGGGCTAAAATTTCTCTCCCTATCATCAAAGATGGAAGAAGATGCACAAATCGGGATGATGGAAACCACAGCCACTCAGTCTTGGAGGGATTGAGCTTGAGCCTGTTCCTCACCATCCAGATCCACCCAGCCTCCAGGCATCGGAACAGCACTTTGAGGGCATCATTTGGGTGGTTTGGGGTAGAGATGAAAAGTTGGGTATCATCAGCATATTGATGATACTGTACCCCAAAATGCTTTATTATCATTATTGATCATTTATTTGACTATAGCTATTATTACTTTGTCTTATACATAGTACTCAAAGTTTGACTACATTTAACTAAATTTTATTGTGACATTTCATTTCATCATCTTGTATCTTTCCAGAAATAGTGCAGTCCAATATCTCTTGCCATTTGTAGAATCTGTATTCTAAGTGTTTTCTCTTTTGTGGGGGGAATTTTTTTTTATTTTAATTAAACAAAAACACAAAAAAAGAATCATCCTTCATTACATCTTGCAGAAAGCATGTCAATTGGTTACAGATAACTTTCTTGCATTTCTTCCACAGTCATTACTTATAGTTCATATTATATTATACACTTTTAGTCAAAAATCTTTGTATATCTTACTATCAATGTACCACAATTCTCATTTGACTACAATTATTTGAACATGCTTTTGCCTGAAATCATTCATACTTAAAGACACAACCACATAATGGCATTCATTAGCTATTTAAAAAAATCCTCCAATAACATTACACCTTTATAGCATCTTTTAAGTAAAAGTCAATTAATAAAGTTTCTAAGCCTCCCCCCCCCTTTTTTCCCAACTCACTGATTAAAATTTATATCCAAGTTACTTTTGCCAATACCATAGCATGTGTATATTGTTAAACAATGGCCATTAACATTTCCTTGTTATTATTATAATTGGCTAAAAATCATTTACTATTTATGTCCCATCTCCTCTCATCAGACCCCCCAAAAGCAAAAAACCATACGCCTTTATAACAATATCTAAATGAAAATTTGTTTTTTATAGGTCTTTTTCCCAAGTCACAATTTGCAATTTATATCCATTTTTTTTGCTAGATTACCATACATATATATATATATATATCATTAGGCTATATCCATTATCGTTTCCTTATTGTTATTATAGTTAATTAATTGTTAGCAAATAAACATTTGATAACAATCTAAAACAATCCAAGAGATACAGAATTCCTACTTATTAGTCACCAAAATCAACTGATTTTTTATTAACAATTTTCATTATCAACCTATATCTTTACAATAACTAAAAATCTTATCTCTCTTGCCAATTGTGGTGTCAGTCTTCTTTTTATCTCCTTTATAAGGTTTTTATAGGCGTCTCTCTGCACTTTGTTGCTTGAAGGGTTTCTCAGTTGATCTCGTTGCCCACCAGTTGCTACTAAAATTAACTTGTCTTTGATTGTCACTCTTGCTTCTGAAAATATTTCTCTTCTTATGTCTATCATCATTAGTATTTTTTTCTTCTGTATCCTGGAATCTGGGGTAGAGCTCCAATTCATTGAATTCCCTTTTCCATATTTCCTTCTTTCCACTTTCACCCACATTTGCTCCATTAATAAATTCATCTATTATCTTATCTTTATCTTCTATATCTTCATTCTCCCCTTTACTTTTTGGGGCTCCAACTCCATCATCTTTTGCTGTGAGGAAGACTAGTCTTTCCAACTTCTTCTCAATTCTCCCATATCCTTCCAATATATTTTGAATTCCAGCCAAAATATTTTGGAATTTTAAGGTTTCCTCATCTAAGAAAAAGAAAAAAAACTAATAGCGAGTGCTATTCTAGTCTTCCAGGCCTGTCTTCTTTTTTATTTTAAATTGACTTGAACACAAGTTCTTTTATGCTCTTCAAAGGGGAAGGGTTCTGTTTCCCCCCTTCCTCCCTTCCTTCCTTCCTTCCTTTCTTTCTTTCTTTCTTTCTTTCTTTCTTTCTTTCTTTCTTTCCCTGCCAAAATAATTCTCAGAGACACCTGTGAAAACAGTTCATGTCCTTGGTTCTTTATCAATTTCTGTAAAAAAGTTGCAAACCATTCAGCTGCAAAGTTAGTGAAGTCAAATAAGAGAGAGAAGTTGTTTAAAAAACCCCACTTTCTGACCTCCAAGTGGCAGTTAATTTTCACTTTCTATAGAAAACAAAGTTCTTTAGATTTCTTTTAGTGTGGTTTAATAACAAGTAGTAGGAAGAATTGTTAACATAAAAAGGAAGGTTTTAATCCAGAAGTAAAAAAATAAAGCAACAAGAAGCAGGAAAAAAAATCAATCTGTTCACTTTAAGAGGAGAGATGAAGAACATTATGAGCATTTCAATCCACAAAAAATAGTTACAAAGAGAGAGAAAACTTTCCACAGTGACCCCATTAGGATTATTTTCGCCACTCAGTTCTTTTGTTTAAGGCTCTAATTTGGCTTTAAATAAATACTTCTTTGGGCAGTCTTTAGCAAAATAGAAAAAATACCTCACCAGATGAACTCACCTTCTCTTTTCACTACCTTCCTTCTGGAGCATCCCAATTTCATTAGCCTGGGGCTGCCTGTTTACTGCTGGCTTGAAGCACTTCCATTGGGTCTATCAGGGATTTGGTGATATCCCTGAGACCAGCAAGGCTTTGTCTTCCTGATCACTGTCTCTACGGGACGGTTTAGGTCTCAAAGGACCCTCCAATGGCAAAAGTGTCAATGACAGTCTCAGAATATTGAGACCGCACATTGTAACATTGTGATGTGGATTCACCTTCTCCTAAGTGTTTTCTTGATAAGTCTTATGTGGACTTCTCTTGACAACTTGTTGTTCATTGCATATCTTATAAGGATTCGAAACCCACCATCTGTTCCTTTCATCAGCTTGACTTTTGTTATCACTGGTGCTTTTGCCAAAATTACTCTCATTGTTTCTGCCAAATTTTCTCCCCTTTTTTCATCTATGTTTTGACATCTGAGATAGAGTTTGAGTTCATCAATCTCTCCTTTCTGTATTTCACACTTATCATTTCCCTCCTCACTCGATTTGCTGGGTTCTTTTGATTTTGTGCTCTGCCTCCCAATATACATGAAAGAGTCTTCTACAATCCTTATTATTTCTGTATTTTTATTAAGTGGGGAAAGAGGCAATTATTAAGGGAATTATTTATTAAGAGGGGGAAAGAAGTGTATATGTAAAAACTATTTTATAGGAATGGAGTACTTTACAATTAATCTGACAACTACCTTGAGTAATGGAGCAACACACAGGCATGAAGGAGTAAACTCTCAAGATTCATTTTTCTCGCCATGTACATATATACATCTGAACTAGACTGTTGTTTCTCTGTGTCATCCTTATATATAAAAGTGAAATACCACTCATGCATCATCCCGAAATCTCCAGAACCGTAAAGCCTACAAACTTCAAATTTGCCATGTATGTATGTTCCTCCTGGCTTGAAAGGATGTTTCAAAATGACCATCAGTTCATTAGTATTGCTTATATGGTATATATTTCTTATACAGTATATATATATATATATATATATATATATATATATATATATATATATATATATATATATATATATATATATATATATATATATATATATACATATATACATATATATATACATATATATATATATATATATATATATATATGTATGTATGTATGTATGTATGTATGTATGTATGTATGTATATATATGTGTATATATATATATATATATATATATATATATATATATATATACACACACATATATATGTATGTATGTATGTATGTATGTATGTAGGTATAGGTATAGGTATAGGTATAGGTATAGGTATAGGTATAGGTATAGGTATAGGTATAGGTATAGGTATAGGTATACATATACATATACATATACATATACATATACATATACATATACATATACATATACATATACATATACATATACATATACATATACATATACATATATATATATATATATATATATATATATATATATATAAAAACACACTCTGATGCTAAGACATTAGACATTCTACTCCCCCTCCCTCTCCCTACCTGAAAAAAACTCTTTTCCAACTGCCAGTTGCCTCACATTGCATTACCTCAGCTCAAACTGGCAGATGTTTCATTCCTTCACTGATTCCTGACCCATAAGCTCCAATACCCGTTAATTGTTTGTCCTCAAGGGAAGGCAAGAAAGCAGTCCAAAGAAATTCCTGTATTACAGATAAAACACAGTTAGTTCTTGACTTACAACAGTTCATTTAGTGACCATTCGAAATTACAATGGCACAGAAAAAATATTTTTTTCACACTTTCAGCTTTGCAGCCTCCCCGTGGTCACATGATTTATATTCAGATGCTTGACAAGCACTGGACACTGAGTCCAGTGACTCTGGCCACCAAGCTACTACCGGTTTGGTTAAATCAATCTGAACTGATAGGAACCCACCACTGATCAGGATGGACACTTCTATAGTTTTTCATAAGTCTTTAAACACCTGACTCTAGGCCAAGTCATAAAGTTTCAGGTTTGTGCCAAGACCCTATTTTTTGGTCACTTCAGTGGTTATGCTATGTGACTTATTTTTCCTTTTTAATTTTTGTATTATTGCAAATGTTTTTATTTTCTCTTTAATTTTGTATACCATCCAGAATCACTTGCTGAGATTGGCAGATGTACAAATTAAACAAACAAACAAATAAACGTCTCAGACTAGCCTACAGCCCTAGGATTTTCTGCTGGTTTCTCATCCAAGGAATAACAAGGTCCAAGTCTGTTTAGCTTTTCCAAAATCAGATCACATACTGCTATCCACAAATTAGTTTATAACATGAAATGAATATGAGATTAAACTCTATTAAGATAATATAACTAGCTGTGATTTAGTAAACTTTTTTTTACAAATGGCAAATAGCTCTTTCCTTTTTTCCTTCCTTCCTTCCTTCCTTCCTTCCTTCCTTCCTTCCTTCCTTCTTTCTTTCCTCCCTCCCTCGCTTTCTTTCTTACTCTTTCTTTCTTTTTTCCTTTTCCTTTCCTTTCTTTCTTTCATTGTTTCTTTCCCTTTCTTTCTCACCACCCCCTCTCTCCCTCTTTTTCTTTTATTGCTGTTGCAAGCAATTGTCTGAGAATTAAAAGGTTTCCTATTTTAGGAATACACCCCACCTCCCATATACAATACAAACATTTTTACTCTAAAACTGTACAGTTAGCTACCCCAAATTGCATCCACAAATTACAGATTAAGGTCAATTCACCTCTACTCTGAAGAAGTCTGGTGCTCAGCTTGGCGCAAGACAAAGGGCTTAATAAATAAACAAATGAGGACAGACTGGAGAAATGCTGACGGAATTATGCCTTTCATCTCTCTCATTTGGTTGCCTTCTTGTTATGGTGTTTTAGTGAAATGGTTATTCTGAATAATTAAAAAAAAATCTTATTAAGCAATGCATTTATATTGCCGGAAGGAAGACTTCCTATCTTACACTCATAACCAGCTTCATTACAATGTTAACTTGTGCCTTGTCAGGGTTTTCTGCAGTGAGCAGTTCATATGACTAATTAAAATGTGATTCTCCATTCTATTTGTTATTACTTCCATTATCTTTCTCATAGCACACAGGCCTAACAACATGTTTATGGGGTCTTCCAGCTCATCTAATTTAATATTTCTGTCGGAAATGAAATATCCTCATTGGCCCAGTGCTACCCATGGCACTGTAGACTAATTTTAGCTTCCCTTCCAGAGTTTAACTAATTTTTAACTGTGTCTTCCTTTCTTTCCATGGAAATAAAATTAATCCTGCAATGCATATGCAGACAATGTAAATCCGTATACTGAACCTTTATTCATGGTCAAATGTAAAGTGATGAATGAATATACTCTTTTTTTTTTAAAGAAAAAAATATTTAGAAGAGGGATTGAAATCTTTTAATCTTTTATCTTCTTTACCGTTGGGCATCCATGAAAGGCTACAAAAAATGAGAATGGTGGCTGTATTATGAGATTGAAAACATGCTGCTTTTTTGCATGCATTGCATCTGCAAAACACAAGTGTATTGCACAAATGGGGATGGGTGCATGCAGGGGTGGGCTTCAAAAATTTCACCAATGGGTTCTCTGCCCAGCTGTTGGGTGGGTGTGGCCTGGTCGGCCTCCTGCACCATGGCGTGTGGGGGGAGGCTTTCCTCGAACCTCTGGGAGGGTGAAAACTGCTTTCCTCAGATTCTGGAGGCCTTCCAGAGGCCGGAAACATGCCCATTTCCAGACTTTCCAGGAGGCCTGTTTTATGGGGATATGGGGAGGGGTCCTTGAGCCTCTGGATGGGCTCTGCACTTACCTCACATCCAAAATGGATAAGGTGACCAGACGTCCTGATTTCAGTGTGACAATCACGCTTTATAACAATTTTTCCCATTTCCCGCCGCGTTTTTAAAAAGTCCCGGTTTTCTGGCTTCATGTTGAAAGCCCAGTGGATTTGCTTAAGAAATCCTAACTGGGGCAAGACAAAAGACACCATGTCTAATCCCTCTCTCAGTCTCAGTACTTTCATTGAAGATATTAAAACTTTAAAGCAAGAAAACGGACCTCTCCCCCCGCGCCGCTTTTACTCACTTTTATAAGAAAAAAATGATCTAGTACCATAGAGATGCAGGAAATGGCTAGAGAGGTTACTTCCTGGATTTTCCGGAGGGGAGGGGCACGGAGGTTGGAGGTTTGCTCCGAAAAATGGTGGCATTTTTCCCTGACTAATTTCACCATTTCAATTTGCTCAGTTCTTTGTATTAACATCTACATCATTCTGGGTTTATTTGAAGGGCAAGCCTGCTGGTAAGTGGGTTTTTTTCTTTTATTTTTTAATATATTTTAAAATAATATTTTATTTATTGTGCATAGTTTTATTCTGTGTGGATTTAAGTTAAGAACTCCCTGTTATTAAGCTTTCCTCAATTAATCTCTGAGTAGATTCCCACCAACTTCAAGATCCCAAGGGCACATCTTGGAAGCTACATCTTTGCTTAGTTTATAGATGATGCCTTTCCTTAAATATGAAAATAAATACATTTTTTGTTCAAATGTGTACATCTCAATAGAAATGACTCTCAGGGGTGACAACAATCCACTAAAATAATAATATAAAACAGTAATTACAAAAACAGGAGCAACTGTTATAAAAATTATTATTAAAAAGTAAAGAATAAAAATGGAGTTATTAAGTATATTAATTGCAGCAACCACTATACAATACCTCGGTCCTTCTTTTCATTAAACTAGACATACCCAATTCCAAGGAATTAAAAGACGCTTGCTCCTGGCGAGGAAAGCTATGGCAAATCTAGACAGCATCCTAAAAAGCAAGGTGACCAGATTTTCAGTAAAGAGGGACACCTTTGACTGGGGGGGGGGGCTTGATTAAAAATTTTATACAGAGCAACAAAAATTTTCATACAATGAAAAAATAGTATTGTAATATTTTTTTTCCAACATAACTACAATTTACAAATATAAATTGTAACTGTTGCCAAATGTCAAAATTTTGATCGTGTGACCATGAGGATGCTGCAATGGTCGCTAAGTGTGAAAAATGGTCATCAGTCACTTTTTTTAATACCATTGTAACTTTGGTCACTAAGCCAATTATACCACCTTTCTTGCCACAGTTCTTAAGTGAATAACTGCAGCTGGTATTTTGTATTTTGGATAGAATCTTTTTTTAAATTGTCTTAGACTATTTAAAAAAATATTCTATCCAAAATACAAAATACCAGCTGCATTTATTCACTTAAGAACTGTGGCAAGAAAGGTGGTATAGTGACCAAAGTTACAATGGCATTGAAAAAAGTGACTGATGACCATTTTTCACACTTAGCGACCATTTTCACACTTAGCAACCGTTGCAGCATCCTCATGGTCACATGATCAAAAATTTGATGTTTGGCAAAGTTACAATTTATATTTGTAATTTGTAGTTATGTTGAAATAAAAAAAAATTACAATACTATTTTTGCGTTGTATGAAAATTTTTGTTGCTCCGTATAAAAATTTTAATCAAGCCCCCCCCCCCCCCCATCAAAGGTGTCCCTCTTTACCAATCTGAAAATCTGGTCACCTTAAAAATGGACCATTTGGAGACTTCTGGGAGGGGCAGGGTGAGTGGGAGGGATGGGGCAGGCTGGGTGGGGCCAGCCAGGGGTGGGATTTGGAGATTCTTCGAACCATCCATAATGTTAGCTACAGCTTCTCCTGAACCTGGGCGAATCCATAGCATCCCACCCCAGGTGCATGTTCTCACCCACCAGTTCTGAGGCCTGATTCTGAATGGCTCAAGGCCCAGGAGTGGGCCGAGACTTGGAGTTTGTTGATCCCTGTACCACAGTGAGGAAATATTTGATTACAAAGAATCATGGTCTTGTACTTATTTTATTAAAAAAAGCCTCTGTGAAATTCATTTCCCTTGGAAGGAGATGATGTTCCTTATTTCTTAAATTTGATATTTATCATATTCTTATATTTTTCAGATGGCTTCAGCTTTATCCATCAAACCTACCCAACTTCGTTTTCAACTATGAATTAAAGCTATCATCAAAATTATTCTTCTCTCTTCACAAGTTTAAAATCTACTCGATAGTAAGGTTTGCTTTCTACTAAATACATGGGGAAGTCTTGGCAACATTGTGGGGGAAATTGTTTGCTGTTGGCTTCTTCCTAGGGTGACGGTGTGACTCACCATTTGACTTCATTCCTAAACCCAGATTAGAACTCATTATTTCTTGGTTCTCTATGTTTGCCATTATACGAAAAAGATTTGCTGTTGTGTTTTAAGGTTCAAACAAAAATGCAGCAGGTTCCAATCCATACGAACTGCAAAAATAGGGAAGAACTTGCTAGCTGTACTTCTGTTTTGACCTATTTGCATGCGTCACTCATTTAAATCTATGTCTCTTTATATAAAGAGGCATTATCTTTACATAATGAGTCTAATCTGTCCCATCTAAGAGCCTAATTTAAGATAAACACTATCTTTATATAAAGAGACACTATCTGTGTCTCTTTATATAAAGAGGAGCATTAAAGCAGACCTAATATGTAAGGAGGGAGACAGCTGTTATGGCTGGAATATTCAAGCAGCACCTGGAGGGGCTCTCAGTAAAACATCTGGCTCCCAAGCACACGCAACCAAATGATAAAGTAGGAAACACTATCAACTCTGAAGAATAAGCATTTTGTTCTTTTCTCTCCAAAGATTCCTCTGTGCCTTGGTTCACTGGCATTTTGAAGTTTCTGTTCTCATAACGAGGATGCTTTAGCAATGATGATGAGACTTTTCAAAGCAGCATTAATCTTGTACTGCTGCAGGCTGATTTGTCTAGCCTACAGCACATTTCTTATGTTTCAGCTGATTACCACTTCCAACAAACAGTCTTTTGTGATCCTTGGTTACCTTTCATTAGATATTCCAGTTGTATGTGGGGTTGTTGTGAAAAAGGAGTGAAGAATGACTGATGGAAAAGTTTTTTAAAGGGATCTTGGGGAAAGGAAAGCAGGGAGGCAGTAAGCTGAAGAACAGGTCTAAGAAAAAGACCTACGACTGTTATGGTGAATCTATGGCAGATGTGTTGGAAGTGGTACTCAGAACCATCGCTCTGGGCCTGCAAGCTGTTGTCCATTGCTCTTCCAGGTTCCAGCACAATGGCTAACTAGTCTTCACATGGGCGGGAGCACCAGAAATCAGAAGAGCAGTCTCCTGGTGCGCATGCGCACACCAGGAAGGTGATCTCCCAGTTTCTAGTGTCATCATGTGCATGGGCTAACTGCTCTTCATGCACGCATGCACACCAGAAACCCAAAGACCAGATGGCCAGTGCGCATACATGGGCCGGAAACTGGAAGAGCAGCCACCCAGTGCATGCATGCCCACAGGGCAGATTCTCTTCCAGTTTCTGGCACATGCTCATGCACGCTCCCATTTTGGCACTTGGAGCCGGAAAGGTTCACCAACACTGACTTTTCAATATTGGTCTTATAGAGAAAATTGCCTGAATTAGTCATCCATATTATGATCACGTGGCATGTTTAAAGCCTGGGAACAAAGCCATTTGGAATTCTCCGGGATTGGGCGGCCTATAAATCTAATAAATTAAATTAAATTAAATTCTGTTCTTATTCCGGAAAGAAATTCTTTGGTACTCTTTTATGCAGAGGTGGTATTCTAGTGGTTTGGACCAGTTCGCCTGAACCAGTAGTGGAAATCACAGGTGGGCCCGCCTACCTACCCTGGCTCTATTTCTTCCTATTTAGGGATGTTTTTCAAGCAAAACGAAAGGCCGGGTGCATGTGTGGATGGGGCACATGTGAGCAAAGCAAGAGAGAGCGCATGCACACATTTGAAAATCATTAGGGAAGGTAAGTGAAAGCCACCACTGCTCTTAGGCCAATCCATAGAGGCAAATTATCTGATTCTTCAGTTATTTCCTTCCACTGAATATCTTCCTTTTTCACTGGTTTATCACTTTCATGATCCTGTGAAAATTTAGCCAACCACTACATAATAATCTCTAGTTATGAATACCTCAGTGTTTATGAAACACATATAAATGTGCTTTTCACATGGGATAGTTATAAACATTTTATCATTAGAGATGTGATTTAAAAAGCTAATTATTCCTTAAAGGTGTTTTTTTTAAAAAAAAAAAAATCCTAGTCTACTAAAAAGTTCTTTCATATCCTGGTATCTACCATCCAAAGTCTAAGCAGGTCCAACTTTATTCAGCTTTTGAGATCAGCTGCTAGGGTTAAAGGCTACTAATGCTGTAGTCAGAAGTGTAATCTTTTGCTTAAATTAGCTAGTTGTATCTTCTTTGCATTGAACTGCAATTAAAATTATCACATAACCGAATAACATAAATCTATAATGCATACAAAAAGAAACTAAAATTAAAAATGCATCTTCAAATTTGCTATATATCTTAAGTATTGATGATTGTACATGTTAGAAAGAGACTGGTCAGGTTAGCTGGAGGAGTCAAATATGGATTTAATCTGGAATCCCTACATGGGTGCAACAGAACCAAATCTGACAGCCTGCCTCAGCTAGAACCTTATATGGTTTTACCCAGGCGCAAACTGTCAGTCTGAGAAGATTTCTGTGTATAGGTATCAGCAATAAAACAGCTACCAGTAAGGGAACTCTTTTCATCTGTATTGGGTTCTTCATAGCTGACATTGTTATAATAAAGATAATGTATAAAGCCCATCCAACTTAGTGGAATTGTGGCTCCCGGTCTGATATGTCATTATTTTAACTCTACGACTTTTCTAACAAGACAATTGAATACTTGCTTTATACCTTTGCACTGCCAAACTTTTCATTCATGCAGTTTCTTTTAACTTAGATAATTATAATTGCTGATCTTTATAATTTGTTAGGCTATCTGAGATTTTTCAATGTTGAGCAATTACTTGTTAATTTTCCTACTACAACAACTAAACAATGAATTCTATTTTTTTTTAAGTTTAAGGCTTGATTACATAAATAACAATTAGTAATTTTAAGTCTGGATAAAATTAGCTAATTGTATGAATTATGCAGTTATTTGATATTTTCTTCTTCTTTTGTAACTATCCTTCCCTGAATCTATCAGCCTCATTTCTTTCTTTTATATATGACAAACATTACTCTTTCAGAGTAATTCATTCAGAAAGAGAAATAACACTTGAAAGGCTTTTCAAAATCAAGTCAACTTGGTTTCTGAAAATAAAAGCCACAAAAATCCATCTAACTGAGACCATGAAGCTATCTAGTCCAAGGGTGTCAAACTCACGGCCTGTGAGCCAGATGTGTCACACACTGGTGACACTCTGATTTAGCAAAGGGGGAAAAGTCACGATACATGACATGATAATGTGACGCCAGGAGTTTGACAGCCTGATCTAGTCCAATATCCTTTTTCCCAGAGAGTATTTTGGGTATCTTGCTCCCTGCAACTGAGATTTAGAACCATGATACCAGGGGTGGGTTGCTGCCAATTTTACTATCGGTTCACAACCTGTGTGTATGCCAGATGGCCTCCCCAAGCTCAGGAGGCCCTCTGGAGGCCAGAAACGGACCTGTTTCGGGCCTTCCTGGACTTTCAGTAGGTTCATTTTTCACCCTCCCTGAGCCTGCACATGAACCCTGCACTTACCTACATCAAACACAGGATGTGTGGGGACTCCTGGGAGAGGCGGGGTGAGTGGGGCTAGCCAGTAGTGGGATTTAGGGGTTCTCCAAACTGTACAGAATCTTAGGGGGCTCTCTCAAACCCCTGTAAACCCCCAGCAGCCCATCCCTGAACTACCAAATCAGAATCAGAAGAGAAAAGAGAGCAGGCTAAAGCAGGAGTCGGCAACCCACTCCGGAGCTCCGGAGCTGCATGTGGCTCTTTGGGCCCTCCGCTGCAGGTCTCTGTCCCATGACTGACTGATCCCACCCCTCCTCCTGGATTAAGAAAGTAAGGGTAGTGGTGGGGATGGAGAAGCAGCTAGGGCTGGTTATCTGGTGCCTCACTTTTGTGGAGCTTCTTCTGGCCCTTGTTTGTGCTGGGCATGCCTAGGTCACTTGGGGAGATGTGCAGCCTGCTCTCCGCCCAGAGACACTGGCCTGGCCCAGCTGGGACTGACACCGGCCTTGCTAATACAAGGGCTGGCAGGGTAGGAAGGGAATCCAGGATGAAGGGACATCACAAAGGGAGATGGGCCAGGAGTGCCCAGCTGCGGCTTTAAAAAGTTCAGGGCATCAGGAAAAGGGAGCTGGCCCTATCGAACCTCACATGCCCACCCCGGGTGTCTGGCTCTCAGAAAGCCGTCACCAAAGACGCTGGCTTGTCAGTCGATCTCCCCACTCACCCTCTGTGTGTGTGTGTGTGTGTGTGTGTGTGTGTGTGTGTGTGTGTGTGTGTATCTCACACTCCCTCTGTGTCTCTGAGTCTGTCTGTTCTCTCTCTTTTGAAAAGCTGTGGCTCGGCCAAGTCAGCAAGCTCGCCTTGGGATGCTTCGCTACTTTCATTTCTTATTTTTGGAAATTGATCACTGGCCAGGGCAGAGGCTTCCTTTCGGGCAGCCCCCTCTTCCTTCTCTTCATGTAATCCCCTTGCTGGATGTGGCAGGGCTGGGAGGATGCGCACATGCAGGAAGACCCCCCTCAAACAAACACCAAACCACAGCAAAGGAATGCATGGGGTGGCTGGCTGCTCGCTTAAGAGAGTCTTAACAGGATGCAAAAGGATGCGGCTTCTCTCCTGCACTAAGGCCTCAGCCATCGCCTTATCATGTCTCTTCCCACTCCCCGCAGCTCTTCGGCTAAGCTTGGAGGGTACAATTCCAGCCCGAAGGGCAGGAAGTGAAAGTTGCCTTACACATAAATGTGGCATGAAGGGAGATACAGACCTCTTCGCTCCCGCACTAAGCCTCTGGTAACCCACCTCCTCCCCCTCCCCCTTTTGTGCGGGGGAGGGGTGGGATGATATGGGAAGACGATAGCTGGGGCCTTAGTGCAGGAGAGAAGCCATGTTCTTTTGTGGCTTGTTAAAGCCCACTTTAAGTGAGCAGCTGCCTGCCCCATGCGTACCTTTGCTGCACTTTGGCCCCTCACTTGAGGGAGATCTCCCCATGCATGCATACCCTCCCAGCCATGCGACAGCTGGCCAGGAAGTTGCAAGAAGGGGAGGAGGGTCACCTGAAGGGAATCCTCCACTGCAGCTGGCAATCATTCCTCAGCAGAAAGAGAGAGGGGGGAGAGGGGGAGAAAGAGAGAAAAAAAAAGAGAGAGAAAGAGATGGGGAGGGAGGGAGAAAGGTGAGAGTGGGAGGAAGGGAGATGGAGATAGGGAAAAAGAGAGAAGGAGGGATGGAGGGAGACAGAAATAAGAGGGAGAATGAGAGAGATGGAGGAAAGGGAGAGAGGGAGAAAGATGAGAGGGAGAGAGGGAAATAGAGAGGGTGAAAGAGAGATATGGGAAGAGAGGGAGAAAGAGATGGGGAGAGAGAGGGAGAGAGATGAGAGGAGGGAAGGGAGAAAAGGAGATAAGGATAAAGAGAAAGCTGGAGGGAGAAAGAGATGAGGGGGAGAGAGAGAAAGAGATGGAAAAGGGAGAACAAGAGAGAGGGAGGAGAGGGAGAAAGAGATATTGGGAGAGGGAGAAGGTGGGAGAAGTGTGTGTGTGTGTGTGTGTGTGTGTGTGTGTGTGTGTATCCATTTCCCATAGAAAAGAAAACATAGCCACAAAACCTGGATAGGGGTGGCTGGGGGGAGTCATTTGACTTGGTGGGAGTAAATGTGTGACATGGAATTGGCCATGCCCACCCAGGTTTTGTGGCTCCCAGTGTTTTGTTTTCTGTGGGAAATGGGCCCACGTAGCTCTTTGAGTATTTAAGGTTGCAGACCGCTGGGCTAAAGAGAGGAATGGAGTGTATCTCACCAATATGGAGT